>NW_017729022.1:67889906-67892663 GCF_001723915.1 Gavialis gangeticus
TATATATATATTGCATGTTCAGACATATGCATGCTTCTCTCCATGACATCAAGGAAAATTACATACATGCACCCAAAGGCAGAATCTTGTACCCATTACTATTTCAGACAATGCAAAGAGAAACACACAGGAACCACTTCAGTCTAATTCTGAGCAATATAGATCCAAGCCACTCAAGACGGTCAGAAAAGGTCAAATGGGTCAAATGCACATTTCCCCACGAACCTGAGCAGCAAGTCTGGGGATACAGTTTTGCCTACAGACAGGGGCAAAACTCTACTGGGTTGCTTAAAGAAGTTAGTCACAAGGAGCACATTGTATACCAGGAGCATATTTTTATGTAACGTTTTTGGTACAGAGCTTCACAAGCAACTTCACAAAGGCAGTGAATCATAAGCCAAAGAGAAAAGGAAGGTTTAAGGCTGGATTTAAAGGAAGACGTGACTCAATAGCTTGGATGACAATGTTTTAGACAGATAGGGCTGAAAGCACAACTGCTGCTACAGGGAAGAATTGTGCTAATGAGGCAAGATGGAGGGAGCCAAAAAAGTAAGCAGAGGATAAGATGAGTGATATGAGATGAGAGAGGTAGAGTGAAGAAAATTACCCCAGTCATTACAAAAGGGAAAGTTAATGAACACGATGGAGAATGGGTACAAGACTGCGACCCAGAAAAGGAAGGGAAGGGGGGAAGTTCTGCAGAACGGGTGCAACAGAAGTGAGTGAACCACACACTCCTCTATCCCACCTCACCCTACAGATCAGGAAAAATGATTTATTGAAAACCAAATTAAAGACTGCAGTGCCCACCAGCCTCTCATGCCTGTGTGATTCATTGAGGTGCAAAGGCCCTCTCTCTGGCACTGGTACAACCAGGGTTTTTCACAGGTTGGTGACACTCCTCTAGCCCAGTTACAATGCACATGGTTAAGCTGTGTCCCCGTAACACCTTTCTTTCTTCCAGCACAGGCAAGGTTAGGCATCAACATTTAATACATGTATCAGTGCGGTCTGGGAAAACTGTGGCATTATCCCACAGTACCTCACCAAGGGATAGAGTATGTAAAGGACATGCACACCAGTGGTAGCAGCAGCACATGGGACACTACAACTCAGTGAGACGCATGGGATGCTGAAACATCCTGCTGCACAGAGAACAGGGGAAGAAGGAAGACTGGCCAATCCACTTACATATGTGATAAGGAGATCCTGCTTACATTATAAAAATGGTATGGCAAGTTAGGTACAGGAAAGCAGGAAGATGCTATCTTAGACCATGAACAGAGGCAAAGTACTGTGAGCTGTCGCAGTTACTAAAGTACTATCCATGTGGTATGCAGAAAGAAGCCACATCATATTGCCATCTTGACAATGGCTGATTACAAACTCATGAGTTTGGGTAGAAACAGAAGTCTCCAGTAAGGTTTTGCAGCCCAGAGCAGTCTGACTGAGAGTGATGCTTGGATAACATAAGTCGCACAAAAAGCCCAACATTGTGTATTACATGGCATCAAATCACAATCTCATTCATAGTTTTGGAGTTTTTGCTGTTTAAATGAGCATATAGCTATAGAGAGAAAGATCTGACCACTTTTTCATGTAAGAAAAAGGAGAAATCAAATGAACCACTGAACTTTATACAATGTGGAACTTCAGATTTGTGATACTACATCATTCAGTGTACAGACAACATATCTTTTGACCACTTTAAATAGGAGGGGGTGCTGCCACTCAGGTGGGAGACTTGTATAGCAGCTTTTATGATCTGTTGTTGCAATTTGATCCTGTAGTGATATAAGCAATCTGAATCACGCTAACTTTGAGCCTGAACAAAACAAGGGTAAAGCTGCAGCAGTTTCACTGCACTTGTATCACTACAGAATCACACAGAGGTAAGTTACACAGCAATAGCATATAATAGCATCCTCTGATACCAATACTATTGTTACATCTGTCTACACCTTAATTCCTATTTTGAGCGGATGCAGACATACAGCTCCAGTTGTTATATCCAGAACTACACAAGATCAACACAGATGGTTGAAAGGCTAAAACAAGAAGAAAACACCCCCCCCCACCCCCAACGCCTGCTAAGCTGGAAAGATGACAGACAGGCAAATATCTGTTGCTTCAGAGTCACAGCTCCCAAAGAATAAGATTTCACCAAGGACTTGGAGGGGAAAGGGCTAAGTCATTCTGATCAAGCATCCCCCCACTTCTATACACAAATGGATACATGCAGGCTTTTGAGGGATGGGGATGGTAGATATGCTCTCTGTAGCCTGCAGATTTGAACAATGAAGGTGGCCGAAAGTAGCAGCAGAGAACAGAGATAAAAGGGAGTCTTTGTCAGAGCTGGAGGTCTGTGAACCTTGGGTACTGAGTAAGAAAAAGCTTTTTTCAGAGGACCTTAAGGCCAAACTGTATCATCGGATTTGTGTGTGGGGGATGAAAGCAGGGAGACTCAATTCCCACTGAAGTAACTGGGAGCCAAGCACAAGCAGTCAAGAGCAGAGTCTGGCCCATTAAAATGACCGCAGTGGAAGAGAGAAAATCTCCATCCCAGGCTGGGAGCCTGCCGGCGCTGGGAGAAGGTCTGTGGGTGAGGCTGCAGCATGGCAGGGGGGCAGGAGAGGGAGCTGCCTGCCCCTCCAGCAGGGCGAGGGGCTCTTTGGGGGTGGCAGGGAGCTGCATGGCTGGGCTGGCATCAGGGTGGCCAAGAGATGCTGCCCAGCGGGTGGGGGGGGAAGGGGGGGG
>NW_017729022.1:67892718-67893021 GCF_001723915.1 Gavialis gangeticus
GGGTGGGGGGGGAAGGGGGGGGAGCCATAGCCAGGCTGCCTGTTGTGGCGTGGGAACCCCGGCCCAGGATGGGGATGCCACAGGCTTCCCCTCCTTCTCCCTCCAGCCCGTGCTGGGGCCAACTAGCTCCATCACCACCCACATGAGTCAGAGCCACTGCAGTAACTGCAGGGACAGGGCAGCTGGGGGGGCAGGGCAGGGGGTGGCATGTCAGGAGCGAGGGGTACCAGCAGGACTGTGGGGGGCTGTGGCTTGGGAGTGAGGGGCACCAGGGGACTGTGGGTCAGGAGTGTGGGGCACTGG
>NW_017729022.1:67893103-67896037 GCF_001723915.1 Gavialis gangeticus
GTGGGACCCTCTGAGGGCAGCAGGGAGCTCCATGGCCAGGCCAGCGCTCACTCCATCTGGGTGACCCAGAGGATGCTGCCTGGGGTAGGGGGTGTGGCCAGCCCACCTGGCACGATGCAGGAGCCCAAGCCCAGGGCATGGGATGCTACAGGCCTCCCCTCCTCCTCCGCCCAACCTGCAACGGGGCTGGACTTGCTCCGCTGTCACCCACACAAACTGGAGTCACCGTGCTCTGGCCTGGTCAGGATGGGAACAGCTGGGGGCCCCCTCCAGCAAGGCTGGGAGGAGCAAAGGGCTGCAGCTCAGGAGTGAGTGGCACCAGCATGGCTGGGCGGGGGACAGGACGGGACGAGGGACTGTGGGTCAGGAGTGTGGGGCACTGGCAGGGCCAGAGGGCGGTGGGTCAGAAGTGAGGGGTGCCAGCATGGCCCATGGGGGAAGTGACGTAAGAGCTGGGAGTGAGGGGCACTGGCAGGGCCAGGGGGCTGCAGGTCATGAGTAAGGAGCACCAGCGGGAATGGGGGGCTGAGGGTTGGGAGTGAGGGGTACCAGCATGGCCCAGGGAGGTGGGGGACTGTGGGTCGGGAGTGAGGGGCACTGGCAAGGCTGGTGGGGAGGGTGCTGTGGCTTGGGAGTGAGGGGCAACGGTATGGGCAAGGACAGGGCACAGACATATCAGGGCTGCTCAGCACCACAAAGCAGCAGAGGGGACAGCAGCAGCTGGACCCACATCCTGGTGAGAGAAGGTGGCAGAGGAAGCTCTGATTTTCCAGGATAAAAAAAAAAAATCAAATGCCAAAATATATAAACGTTTAGAATGTATTTTATTACAATGATTGAAGCACTGGTAGGCTTCCAAATTGGTTGAAAATTGTAAATATATCAATAAAACATTGTCTTAAATTGATACCTATATATACAGTGGCATTTCATTTTAATCATGGGAAAACACAGATTTGGGGTTTTTTCATCAGAGAATTTGGGATTTTTTCTGTTTTTTTTTTTTTAAATCAAAGAATTTGCAATTTTTAAACACAAAAAAAACAGGACTCCTGGGGTATTCAGGTAGGCTGAAATCCAGCTCTTTTCTTCCTTTTTGACTCCTGAAACACTTGGTCATGCCCTGATCTTTTCCTCCCCTTCAGCCTTCCACAGTTTCATGTTGTACCTCTCAGGTCTATTAAAAATGCACTGGCTAGGGACACTGATTGGTTTAGCTCAGTCCTAGCATCAGATCCCTCCCTCTGGCCTCCTTTACCCACTCTAACTAGTTAAGCTCTCTGTGCTTGCCCTTGAAGCCCTGCACATCTCTGTCGCAGGCTATATTTTGGATTTTGTATTCAATCGTGTCCCATGTACCATTCTCACCATCCTCTCCGATTCCTGCTCCTGATATTATTTACATCTGAACCTGAGCATGCCAGGCCCACAGATTTATCTGAAAGTCTCACAGCACCATAAGACCCCAAACAATAACCCATAGCAGTCAGGGGTCTTTCAAACAGCTAAAATGGCCAAGGCATACTAATCTAGTAAAGAACTAGTCTAGAATCTTTCTTCCATGGCATGTGCCCCTGAGTTACTGCTCTGCCCATTATCCCTTGTCCCCTTGAAAGGTCAACGTGGGGTTAAGTGATCAAGAAGGTATTTCAAGGACCACCAAGTCCTGACTAAACACTCCCAGTTTAGTAAGAGACTGTTTGCCATCTCTGTGAACCTTTCCATCCTTCCCCTGATATTTCTGTTGTGGTTCTCCAGCATAATTCAGTTTTGTTAGCTTTATCAGAACTGATTAAATGCCACTTTAGAGGGTTGCTCCTAGATGATTAAGTAGAAAACATATAATTAATATTAGTCAACAACTGTAAGGTAGGAGAGCCCTAGAGGTTGGAGATACAGTTAGAGGCAATGAACAGCAGAAAAGAATAGGCTTTGTTAGCAATGGTCTCAGGTCTTTCCGTGGCAGATACAAATGGAATGGAATTAATCACAGCTGATGAATAAATGGTCCCATTAGTTATTTGCTGGGAAATCTGCCAAGATTCTGCTCTTCATAACACAGCTGTGGACTGTATAAAGAAATCTCAGATCCAGGGCAGAGTATAATCCTTTGGTGAGAAACCAGAAGAGGGCAGACGTATCCTAAAAACAGTGTTCCCCATCTGACAACACGGTGTTGCATATAGAGCATCTTTTTTTTTTTTTTTTAAGCTGAGAAACTGCTGCTCAAAAAATCCCATGGGCGATACATGGATAAGAATGTTAACACTAGGCAACAAAATCAAATCCGGGTTAGTGTGAAGATGAATCTGTGTTACAAAAACACAACACAGTTAATAATCTGTTATTAACATGCCACTCTGTACCTGAAATTCACTTCTCACATGAAGAATGCAAGATGTACATGTGTGTAGGATTCGGGTCCTGGTTACTCTGAACTGTTTAGACACAGAAGTACTGAAAATGATGACAGGCAACATCACAGAACCTACAATTCCCTGAGTACAGCAAAACCTGTTTTAAGAGATCATCCAACCCCCCAGCAAAAAGATCAGTCACCTCGTAGAGGTATGGCTTTGGGTGGAGTTCAGACAAAATCGTATTCATTGCCATGGGCACTCTTTAGAAATTGACTTTAGGGGTGATTCTTAATGCTGGTTTCACTGGTTTTTTCCCCCACTCTTACTGGGAAATACCTACTGTTATAATACTAAACATAATATGAAAATGATGATATTCTCCATCTCCCCTTGCCTCCCACCAGAAAGAGTTTCTCAGAATGCAACTGATCCTAGGATATACCATAGGAATGCCATAGGGCATTGCTAAGAGAAGATGGTTCCTGATGTGGGTGGACAAGGAGACTATGGATGCCGGCAAAATTCCTGCCCCATGAACAGCCACAGTTGCAACCTCTGCACTAGTCACATGCAC
>NW_017729022.1:67901037-67910977 GCF_001723915.1 Gavialis gangeticus
CCTGATGTGGGTGGACAAGGAGACTATGGATGCCGGCAAAATTCCTGCCCCATGAACAGCCACAGTTGCAACCTCTGCACTAGTCTCATGCACAAAGACATTTTAGTGGTCCCATTAGTACTAACCTCTGCTGAAAGAGGGGCGAAGGGGCAGTATGATGATGAAGCCTGAGTTTGGAGCTGGTTGAAAATGGCCCTCCAGAAAATTTAAACTTGTCAGTGGAAAACTGAAAACCAAAATGTCTTGATTTGAAAATACTGCTGTGATGCTTCATGAGCATTGTAGTTTGGACATCTCAGGCTCCCATTGCCTTCTACAGGCTGAGTTAAATGGCTGGACTTGAGCACGCCATTCTTGGATGATGAGGCAATATGTTATGGGTGTCCCTGGTAGAGCTGGCCTTAGGGGTGGGCAACCTGGGCGGCCACCCAGGGCACTGTGGTCAGGGGGGCACCACACACGCTTACACACATGCACGTGAACAGCTTGTACTCATTACCGCGCTCCCCTCTACCCTGCCCTGCCCTAGCCGATTCTACCCCGCTCTTCCCCCAAGCAGGAGGTGTAGTATCCAGCTCAATCCACCCCCTGCATCTAGCTGCTGCCTACCTGACTGTCTGGCACACTGTGCCCCTCCCACCTCCCTGCCAGACTGCACCCCTGCCTGCCTGCCTCTGCCTGCAGCAGTGCCATTAATGTATGTGGGAGGGAGGAGCTAGTGTGGGACACCAAAATACAAGTTTGCCCAGGGTACCATTTTCCCCAAGGCCGGCTCTGGGTATCAAGGGCAATGCAGTTCACCCAGGGAGTCTGGCTCCTAGAAGAGAATGAAGACACCAGACAACCGGCCTACCACTCTCCTGAGGTACTGGGGCAGCATTTGCAAATCAAAGCATGTCAATTCTTGAGTGTTTTAGGTTTTGAACATTTGATTCGTCAACAAACTTTGGTCACATACTGTGGAGAGCTGATATTTTCCAGGATTTATTTTTTCATTTTGTCCAACACCCCAAATGTCTATTAACAAACAGCTTCAACAGAAAATAGAAAAGTAGGTTGACATGATGTTCCCTCCTCCCTCCCCAATGCAGACGAACATGTGCTATGCCCTGATGGGATATGGCCCCTGGCTTAGGGAGATGGCTCTTCCTGGATCTTCCCCCTAGTGCACTGGGGCTCTACGCTACCACTTAATCTAGGGCCATCATGGGACAATTTGACGTCTGTCACACTATCTCCTTTAATACAAACCCATATTCATAGACTGCCTTTTTAAACTCATCAATACCAGGCCATAATGCCACAAGGAGGTGGAAGAGAAATTTTATATGGGAGAGCAACCACCCATTTCCCTCCTTTTTACACCCTGTTCGGTGTACTATGCATCTAGCTTACATATGCTCCAGCTTAACTTCTTGGTCATCCATGCACTTGTGTCAGCCTGCCAGTCCGGGGCTGCTCTGACCCTGTTCAATATGCTGTGGAGGGGCTGGCTGGGACATGAGAGTGCTCCAATGTGGGGCTAGTCAGCAGGAAGTCCCACACACTGAAGCACCCTTGTGCCCCAGCCAGCCCTGTCGGCACCTACACATGAGTTGTGGCACACTAAATAACATCACCACAGCATAGCACTAGTGTTTAGAAGTACTAACCTATGGTGGAGTTAATTAGTTTACTGTGGCCTAACAGGGCTGCATGTGTAGACACTGAGACTTTACTGCAGGGCTAATTAGGCAGCTCAGCAGTAAATGTCAGGTATAGATGTACCCATGGTGTCTTAAGCTTAACTCAAGACTGTTGGCTCTATGAAGTGCCTCTCTGACTTCTCTTCTAGTGCAATCCCTCTGTAAACCACTCCAATGCTTGAGAGGTTTGCCTGATTCCCAGCCTCAAGCTGCCCTGAAATGGCAACAGTCTTCCTCATTCAAGGGACCAGATTCTTCGGAGAACCACAACTAAGCACAGGTTTAGCACCATGAGCATTTCTGGGTCTCCTGAGATTTCCTTAAACCTGTGTTTAGGGTTCTACCCGACTTGAAGCAGCTGCCAGCTGATTTCGTGGGCAGACCATGGCAGCTCCTCCCCCCTGCCCCCCACCGATTGGCTGTGGGGCCCTGGTGGCCCTACCCCCCACAGCTGACTGGCACAACTTAATTTCATGCTGTGCGAATAAGAACCTCCTTTTGTTTTATGCTCAACCTGCTGCCTAGTACCTGCATTATATGTCCCTGATGCATTTGATCAAGAGGGGAATAATTTGAAAGCATGAAGGAAAAAATCAGCAAAAACAAAGGCAATTTGGTACCTAAACACCTGTTTGTGCCTTTGAAATTCTTTCCTAGTGATCTCAGAACCAAATAAGCTACATGTGATTTACTAGTAGTTCTTCCCCTTTGATCTGGTCTCTGAGAAGCAATGTGGTCTGAGTCTTTACCTCAATCATACACACCTGTTTTGCTTGATTTGCCAATTTTTACTGCCATTTTCTGTTCTAGTGTCATGGTTTCCAAAAATATTCTTTATTCACTTGATAGCAGCAGTGCTCCAGCATTTAAAGTGTGGGGCAAAGTCCCAACCTTACAGCCAGCAAGACTCTGACATCAGTGCTAGCTGGCTACAAACTTCCCATGGGAACGTTTCCAACTGAATCCTGAAATCCTAAAGGCACTGGCCTTTTAAAATATTGTTGAAGCTGCATAAGGAAGATAAGAAGCAATTTACATTCCTTTTGTCTAACTCACTTGTAGGTAAAGGCATTCCCCTAACTTTTGTAGATTTAGCCCTTTCTGGGTCACGATGAGTCTCAGTGCCTGAATGTTTGCAGAGTGTGTTGTTATAGGAACTACTTATGGAAATGTGAAGCTTTGTTACAATTAAATACAAACTGCTAAGCAAACAAAAGATACTGAGCATTGTAGTGCACATCATGTGGGGTATTTTCTTTTACATGAAACAAGAAAACAAGCAATTACCGTCTAGTTACTTATTTAATGGCAACTCCCACCCTACTCCTGATCTCAAACACTCATGAAGCAAATGTTCAGGTCAAATGGAGCCATAGTCTCTCTCTGAGCTCTCAGGACAGAGAAGAGTCCATGTCCTCTTGCATAAGTCATGCTCCCCTCCTTGCAATCACATAGCCCTATGAACTGGTTGTGCGGGGAGGCGGGGAGAATGCGTCATGACAACAGTCACACTCCTTCGTCAGTCCTGTGTCATTCTCCATCTCTGGAGGTTCACTGAGCCTCTGGACTGAGCTTTTTAGGGAGAATGCAAGTTGGGTAGGGGACTTCTTGACCTGATATGCTCCCTTCTAGGCCCTCATGCAGTAAGCAGGGAAAATTGAGCCCTTTTTGTTGAATCTTTCTGAGAGGAGGCTTCAAAAGGATCTTCACTTCCTTCCAAGAGACTATAGATAGTCTATCCTTGTTTCGGTACAAGAGAGGTTCCTAGTATGCCATTTGGAGAAGGCCATGGCAATCACTTTTACCATCTGCATATCATGTAAATCCTTGCAGGGCCTCAAGATGATTCACTGTATAGCTAAGATTATAAAATAATATGTATGTGTGTGTGTGTGTGCGTGCACGTATGCATGCCTGTGTGTAGACGGATGGCAGGCTATTGCACTAGATGCAGAAGCAAGAACAAAGGACAGCACGATATTATCTATCTTTTCCCACTGCTTTCCCTGCAGTCCCCCACCAGTTTGGCTTTAAATTGTACCCAAAGCAAAAATAAGCGTGTTATACTTTGCTGCAGTGCCTCCTGCAAGGAGAGACACTTGAGGGCTTTTTCTGGCATATCAGAGGGATATAATTCTAGTTAAACATATTATTTTAAAGCTGAGCATAGGTTAACTCTCTGGCCTTGGTTGCAGTCACCCAGAAGAACAGTGATTATTTCCTCCCCCCACAGGTTACATTTAAATCTAACCTCCATATATGTTTCAAACCAATTTGTTTTATATCAGCTTCCAAACTGAAGAGTGCCTCGCTGCCAGGTATGGGACGAATAAGCAACTATACAGAGCAAGAAGTCTATGAGTCCCCAGGATTCAGAATGATTTCCTATAAATTGCCTGCAGAAACTCCCCACAGCAATACAAACTAATCCCAGAGATGAAGTTCCTAGGAGCTAGGAGGGAGATGATTTCAGTAACAAGCTCTCATCTCTAATTTGCCTTTGCAGAAGCATATATTTGAGTCCAATCCAATTCCTTTTTCTGAGCTTCCTGGGAGAGGACGGGTGGTATTTTCAAGATGAAGGAAGCAGCAGGGAAGCTAGTTTTGAATGGATCAAGTATGAAAAGGAAAATATCCAGCTCTCCAGCAGGGGAAGATGTTTACATTTTCCTTAGATGATTGTTCCTTATGTTTCTCTTTGTCTGTAATACATATATGCCAATAATACATATGCATTTTGCTAAAAGCTCTTCGTTATTTGGATTGTTGAGATAAGAAAAAGTCACATTGAAGGAATGACACTTGGGGAGAAGTTGCACGGAAGATATACCTAAATGAGTTTTGCTGGAGCATTAGGAAGGTACATTGTTATGTGTGGGGGGGGGAGCTGGGGAGTGGAGCATGGAAGTTCCATGGCGGAGGGGGGTTTAGTAGGTGGAAACTACGTAGTACAGTGTCCCCAGCTACTATTCCCTGTTAGGCAAAGAATGCTTTAGAGAGGATGATAACTGAAAACTGGCTCACAAAATCCAAAATAAATGTAAGTATAAGCCCTGCTGCAAAGCCCTAGAAAGCCAAGTTACTCCCTTGCTTGGCTCAGCTATCAACATCTCAGTTGAAAAAATCAAGACATGAATATGAAATATAGCATGGGGCATAAATGAGCTTCAGAAAATCTGTGTAAAAATTATACTGCCGGATTCCCAGAGGCTAGGGGTTCTGCTATTAAGTTTTTTAAAATGCACATACCTTGCTTGCTTTCAGTATTTCAAACATCAAGGGCAAGCCTTGTGTGATGAGTTCCTCAGTGTACTCTTCTTCCTGAATGGATTTAAATTCCTTTAGCAAGCACTGGATGAGAGGCCTTCTGTGCTGCTGAAAGGATGTTCGCAAAGACTCCAACCAGGTGTGCAGTGTCCATGGAACACCTGAAAAAAAAAGATACATGCTAGAGGCATGTGTGCACCCCAAACTGCCCATGAATAGTGGGGGAGGGTTGCTATTAGGTTTTTTTTTGTCTTTAATTTTATGAATTTAGGGCTTGTGAAGGGTGAATTCTTATTTATCTTCATGTAGGCAGACCGATGGCTATCAGCAGGCGTCAGGCTTAACCTGCAAAGAGAGAGCACCAAGGGCAAGTGAAGAGTATGGTTTCTGTGACCATCTAGCCTTCAGTCTCTTGCTCAAACTGCTGGTTAAGAATGATTTCAGTAGCAACTTGTGACATGGACACCACTGAGACATGGGTTACTCCACTACAGCTGTTTCAAAGGGGTCATCAACAGGCCACCCAACAGCCAAAGCTGTTAGGCACTACCTGCCATTACTTCAATTTAAACTGCTTCCCTAGTGACAAAAGCTTTTACATCCCTGGATGTATCTACATGTGCTATTAATGCAGCTGAATAAATTCTGGCATACTCTGTGCCAGAGTTTACTGCTCCCGGGTGCCATGTTTACATGTGCGCCCGGGACCGCAGCACACTGAGCCAGGTTGGAGCAGCCCCAGCTGTCAAGAGGTCCCGGGGCTGCTCTGACCTGGCTCAACATGCTGTGGAGGGGCTGGCTGGAGTGGGAGGGTGCTCCAGAGCAGGGCTAGCCGGCAGGCAGGTCCTGCACTGAAGCACCCTCGTGCCCCATGTGCATTACGGCATACTAAACACCACCATAGGACAGTACTTGTGTTTACAAGTACGAACCTATGATGGGAGTTAAATAGTTTACGGCAGTCTAATTGGGCTGCACATGCAACTGAGACTTTACTGTGGAGCTAATTAACTTCACAGTAAACGTCTCATGTAGATGTGCCCCATCACCAATCTCTGCACCACGCATTCCCACTAATGCAGAGATCGCTTCATGTGAGTAAAGCACTCCTGCTTTTACAGTCACCTGTGTAAGAACTGCATTTTGAGAAAAGAAGGGGAAAAGCGCTACCCACAGAATAGACTACAAAATGTGCAATAGAAGAATGCTTATAAATTAGTCTATACCACAGAAGAAGACTAAACTGAAGAATAATCCATTGCATTTGAAAGCTTGTCTAAGTCTATCCAAACTATGTAGTTGGTCCAATAAAAGATATCACCCACAGAAATCTCTGACTCTCTAAACCATAGGTCAGGATTGTTGCCCAGTTTATGGATTTGCAGAGAGGTGAAAGCAAACGTTCTATTCCTCATCTCTGGCTGTTGGATCTGGGCATAAAGGGCTTCACAACCTTACTCCCTTACAAGGGTATTTACTTATTGGAAGATGTTTTGCTTACTCCTCTTTGCAGATGAGACTAACTGACCAATAATTATGTGACAACCTAAGTCTGGAAACCTTGATCCATGTGGCAGAACACCTGGATTCAGGATGGCTGCTGAAGAAATTGTTTGGTCTCTCACTGAGCGTGGGTTCATGCATGTAGTAATAGGGCATGTGTAGATGAAACGGGGGCCCTAAATTGAAGCGGTGCGTTTTTAAAAACACTGTTTCAATTTAAGGTGAAGTAAACCCTCCTGTTGTGTACACCCATGTCTTACCTGCCTCTCTGGTGGTAGAGAGGGGAGGGCGAGCTGCCAGGGGGCGGAGAGGTCCTTGGGCTGCAGGGTTGGGGGGGACAGGACTGGTGCCTCCCTCTGTGGCAGCAGCAGTCCCCCCCAGGTGGCACCCACCCGCAGGTACCCAGCTTGGGCTGTCCTGGGGGGCACTGCAGCCATGGAGGGAAGGATCAGGGTCCCACACAGCTCCTGCAGGCAGGCAGGCTCCAGGGGGGAAAAAAAAAAAATCAGGGTCACCACTATTTTTTTTTTCTTTGGTGAAGCCTGCCTTCCTGGGTTGCCTGCACAGTCCCTGAGCTGCTCGGAGCCCGGTGCTTCGCTCCACGGCTGTAGGGGCAGCAAACTAAAACCCTGTGAAGGTGCTTTAGTTTGCTGCACCCCAAAGTCACTTAAGGCGCGTTACGCTGCCAAATGTGCTATGGCGGCTGCAATTAACGCGCAATATGCCAGTGACGCGTGCAACCGCCAACACCATTGAAGCAGTGCAAAAGCATTTAACCTGCTTTAAAGTGTCATGCACACATGCCCCTCATTTTGTCTACACATGCCATATAGTTAACACCCAGAGCCAGACAGTTTTCTTTTGCATAGACTGACCATCCCTGCAAAGGTGGCAGCAAATTCCCGGGATGGCTTTGTGATGCTCAGGTGGCACAGCTGTATGATTAACGCACTAAGTAGCAAATTCACTGCTTCTTTCCCTTTGGTGAGTTATAAGCCATAGGAAGGGGAAGAGGTCTGGAGCAATGGATTCCAAGGGTGGAGGAATGTGGTGTTTGGATGTAGCAGGGTGGTTGAAAAGGTAAGTGTCAGCAGCCAGAGCACTAGCCAAATTTCAGCTGGGCATCTAGCTAAGCTGAGGCGGACCGCAGGAGCTGTTGTGTCAATGCTGAACACCACAGATGGCCTCCCAGTGAGGGGTGTTCTGGAACTGACACCAGGCCAAGGGACCTGCAGGATTCTTAATTATGTCTAGTGGGAGAACAGACCAAGAGGGAGAACAAACAGAGAGCACCCTCCGGATATGAGGCCTGGAGACATCTAACTCAGGGGTTGTCAAACTTTTTTGTACCAGGACCCATTTGTAAACATCGATGGCCAGTCCTGACCCAGTGCCCCTCACTCCCAACCCGCTGCCCCCAGGCCTCAGCCCCACAGTGTGTGGTGCAGGGGGGCCCCAAACAGCCCCTTGCAGGCTGGAACTCTGCCAGCCCGCAAGGGAAAAGCCACGGTTTCCCATGTTTTTCCCCTTTAAAGGAAAATCCATTTTTAAAGATTGTTGATCCACTTTTAAAGTTTGTTCATGACCCTTTTATATATTCTCGAGACTCATTTTTGGGTCATGACCCAGGGGTTGCAAAATGCTAGTCTAACTCTTGTATGGATGCCTCTCAAGGGTCAAATTAGGAACTGCTCTCTCATTATTAGCAAAAACTGTTAAAGCTGCGGTCATTTCTGACCTTTCCTGCCTGTCCTAATAGTTCACATGAGGTTGGTCTCAGGGCATTTCCTGGAATGCACAAGCTGCCAGAGCCTAACAAATGAAGCATTTTTAATGAACAAGTTATAATGTACCAGCTATGCTCCTGAATGCTGTACAAGAAAGGGTCTCTTCATCACCCCCTTGAGAAGGAGGATGTGTGGCTAGAGCTGCTCATAGGTTATGTACTGGTAACTTGCAAGCCTGAAAAATAATACCCAATACAATGGGTAGTAACATCTGTGCTTATAACCAGCCTATATAAAGGGTGTTTGTTTTTTCCAATACACTGCTAATGTTAATTTATGCCATTGATTAGGACAGGAGGTACCAGCACTCAAAGGCTGAGCTTTTGAACAAAACCCTTTGAATCAAGGCAAAATCCCTCCTGTACTGCCAAGATCAGGCTACTTCTGTCAGAAAATGCAGAACAAAAAGCAGGAGCACAACTGTTTAATCCAGTCATACTGGGAGCTGAATACCTAATACTGGCAAAAATGCTGCTTGAGTTATGCAAAACCAAAGACTACAGTTGAGACTTTGATCTCGTGCAGGACTGAACAAAACTAAAAAGAAACTTGCAAAAAAATGTGGGCAGTGTCACAATAGTTTGTGAAATTAGGCATGCACATTAGTAAAGAGGAAGGCAAAACCTGTGCCATGTTGGGAAAGCCATCTAATTCAGTCGTGGTTCCTCAACACTGAGACAAATCTCACTTAATGGATGTTCCAAGAATCACACCTTTAAACCTAGCTCATGCAGGTTTACTCACCTCCTCTTTCCTCAGTCCTAGACACTTGTGAAAATCCCCCACAATTGTTACTTGGCAGGAACTCAGGGACATTCAAATGTGGTCACTATAAGCAACAGGCATCTTTCCCATCTAAGCCCATGTTTGACAGCTGTCTCTCATGGGAGGAAAAATGAAGAACACCTCAAAACTGACCTATGCTCCTTATGTCAATAGTTACATCGACGTATCCATGCTCAGCACTGTGATACATAGCTTCCTTCAGTGCCTTCAGTTTGGCTTTGCTATTGCGGCTGGCACACAGAGGAGATGGCGTTGCATCTGCCAAGTCAGTTCCCTCAGCCAGGATCTCCTCCAGGGATAGAATATCACTCTTCTCTTTCTCTGGCTGAGCAAGCAGTTTACGAAACACGTTCCTGACAGTCACAACATAATGGGGAGGAGAAAGGAGACAGAAAAAGTCAGAGTTAGTAACCATGTTTTCCTTTCCGCCTAAGAGACATTCTGCAACAAGGCAGATTGGAAACCTGTCTAGTTGGCCAATTAGAAATTGTTCTAAGTCACGTTAATTATGTAAAGCCAAATCATTGCAGTCCTTTGGCAAGCAGAACTCCTCCAAGTTCAGGAGAACTGCCTGCATCATGTGTGCAATATTGGTCCCATTATTATAATAATGTGCACAAGGTTACAAATGTCATATGTATGTAGAGGTGCACCGATACATTGGTCCGATATCAGATCGGTACTGAAATAAAGAAAATTGGCTGTATCAGAAATCGGCCCGATGCAGCCAATAATTTGGCCGATAAATGCCAGGGCACGCAGCCGCAGCACAGTGCAGTGAGGAGCAGGACCTGGCAGCATGGAGAGCTGTGTGCAGCTGTAAAGTCTTTTGTGGTAGAAGGGGAAGGGGGAGGGAAGGGGCAGGGGTTGCCCAGCTGGGGTGGGGCTGGGGACGGATGGCCATCGTGTTGG
>NW_017729022.1:67911430-67919559 GCF_001723915.1 Gavialis gangeticus
CTGGGGGTGGCTCCTGCTGCTGCTTGCACCCCAGGAGGGAGGGGCATGTGCCCTTGGATCTGTGGGGCAGGTGGGCTGCAGCTGTGGGCTGGAGCTGGGGCTGCACTGGGCTCTTCTCAGTGGGGGCTGGGCTTGGGGCAGGTGGCAGCGACGCTGGGAGGGGGGCTATGGAGGGGGCTGCAGCCACCTCAAATTTCTCTGTAGCCTCCCCATAGTTCCCTCTCAGCGCCACCACCGCCTGCCCTGAGCCCAGCCCCAGCTTAATGACCTGCTTCCACCCATGTGCCAGAAAAAGCCAGAGCTGCGCTGGATGGGTGGCAGCGGAGCTGGGAGGGGGGACTATGAGGAGGTTATGGCAAAATTTGGGGTGGCTGCAGCCTCTCCATAGGCCCCCTCCCAGAGCTGCTGCCACCCGCCCTGAGCCCAGCCCCCACCGAGAAGAGCCTGGAGCAGCCCTGGCTCCAGCCCAGAGCTGCAGCCCACTGACCCTACCCCGCGCAGATCTGGGGGCAATATGCCCCCCCCCGTGCCATCCTGGGGTGCAAGCAACAGTGGGAGCTGTCCCCACCCCCACAAGCCACAGCTCCATCCTGCACCCCACCCCACCCTGGCTGGGCAGTGCCTGCCCCTGCTCCCTCTCTCCCTCCCTCACCATGGGGGGCATTGATCTGCTTCCCCCACACCTCTTCCCTCCCCCCTTCCCTTCCACAACAAACTTACCAGCTGCATTCAGCTCTATCAGAAATCATTTCAGTATCGGCCAATATGCCTCCTTAAAAATTGGCTATTGGTATTGGCCCCCAACATCTCTATCGGTGCACCCCCATATGTATGGTTAAATCTTCTCAAAACAGAAACTGATGCTCAAGCCATAGCTCTTAAATAATAGCAAATAATGCATATAAACCAAACTCAAAAAGGGTCTGAAAACACCACTGCTGTTAATTAACAATCAAAGCAGGCTCAGTAAAGCTGAAGCTACTAGTCATTCAACTACACCTGGCAGGGCAGGTTCAAGCACATCTGGGATCCACTGCAAAGCCAATTATTTGGTTCCCCTGTTGCAAGGTCAAAAATTAAGCATTAGGCTTAATACTCCCTTCACACCAGGTTTATATCAATATAACTTAATTGACCTTAATTCAACCACTCCCAGTTGATACTGTTATGAGGGGAGAAATCAGGCCCACTATGCAACTTCTCCCCAGCCCTTTCTCACCTCCCTCATGCTCTTATGTTTTGCCAGATGCCCATGCTCAGGGTCTAGGGAGTGTGTGTGTAGGAGAAGGACAGGTGGGAGCAGGGGGAAAAGGGGAGGCGATACACAGAAAAAGTAGTACGTCCCAAATAATTGAGGACACACAAACACACAAAAAAGAACAATTAAGGGAGTTTTCCTATTTGGCAAACCATGGGAAGAGGTAGGATGTTTCCATGATGGGGCCATAATAAAGGAGGAAATGCCTTGTCTTCCCAAGGAACACAGCACCATTCAATGTCCCGACAGCAAATGCTACTTCTACTCCATGCCGCAAGGCGCTGAAGCCTACACAGTAAATGTCACAGTTCTTTCAACTCCATGGTCTGGGGACCCCTCTTTGGATGCAGATGGGAAGCATTGTTTGAACCAGCCCTGACTTCTAGGTAACATTGTTAGACTGGTGGCTTTTTTTCTCTATGCAGAAATACTGTAGGTACTGTCTCTAACCTGTATCTATGTTCCTCTGGACGGCTACAATTAGAAAAGTACGAATGTGAAGATCAAAATACTAATCCATTATGCTGTAATCTGTTCCTTAACTTTGCAAGAGTAACCAACCATGGATGTTGATTGTCCATTTCATTTTTTTTAATTGCTAACATGCCCCAATTCAATGTCTGCATTACAGATACCTAATGTTAATGCAAACAAAATGCTAAACACACGCAAAAGCTTTGTTTTATGACAGGAAAGGCTGCAGCAGTTTACATACAACCCACCAAAAATAAATAAATAAGAAATGAAGGGAAAAATCAGCAGCATTCACTTCCACCTGCAAACAGACACCAAAAAACCAACACACGCTCCAAATTGATCAAACTCACACACCAACACAGAACTTCAACTCTCAGCTCAGTCTCTTGTACCAAGAAGTGGCACATTTAATTGTCACACAATCCACATCCACAGAGCAAGTATTTTACTTCAACAGGGCAGACTTTGAATCAATCTACTCAAGCAGGCCACCCATGAAAACTCTAAGTGCCTGAATGATGGAGCTGGACCTGTTCCCACTATACCTGTGTCCATGAGCAGCAGCCTGACTGAAAGAGTTCATGTCACCTTGTGGAGTCATGGAAATTCCATTTCTGTACATTGTTCCTACCATGGGGTCAGCGCCTCGCTCCAACAGCAAACTAACCAGTTCAAAATTTCCTGTAAGGCAAGAGAAGTGTTGTGTTTTTTGGGGGTTTTTAAGTCCAAGATTTTCTCATCTACGTTGCAATTCCCAATTGGAAAATGTACTACAGTGGGAAGAAAAAGCTCTTACCTGCAGCTGCTGCCAACTGCAACGGCGTTTCAGAGTAATTTTCCTCTCCGTGTTCCAAAGAACCTTCTACCTTTGCTCCAGCATCCAGCAACAGCTATAAAAAAAATTCACCATTTAGAGTCACTGGTGAAAAGACAGTCTGGAGTTTAAAAAGACCGAGGAACTAGAATGTTGTGCTTATTATCACCCACAAACCAGATGCAGTGAAGACAGGTGACGTGCAAATTTTGTTGCTATTTCAGAGATGCCATTCAACTCTTTATTTCACTCATTTGACTCTATCAGACACCCGGAGTAGCAGTGTCCAATTCCAGAGCCAAAAATAGTGTTACTCAGTGTTCTTGAAATTGAGAAAAATCAGCTGCATGAAATAATGCACTAGATACATGGAGATACTCACACTTTGCCCAACCAAGAATCTCGCTGACTACTTGCCAGGAGCCCAACAGTCAAGTAATTTTCATAATACAGATGAGATTCCAGGTGCCACCATCTTAAATGTACAGATATGGCCAGAAGAGTCTAGACACTTTTCGGAACAAGTTGCAGCAATGAGTCCTAAAACCCATGGTCTCTGCAAGCACTATTAAAGATGAGGCTGGCCAAGGACATCAGTATGGAACCCAATGGAATGCATTTGCCTTGCCTGTAGGCAACCACTACCAGAGATCTCCCACTGTTCTGCAGCATCATTAATCATGCCACAGACTCAGTTATACTGAAAAATAAATACAAAAAAGAAGGGAACCAGTATGTACACATGTTATTTCTTCCATGTATAGGGTTACTGAGCATTCTCTGATTCTGGAACAGAATGGAAGAGGATTTTTTTCCCCCAGAAATAACATCATTCTCATTTATTTGAGTATTAGAATACAGCTGGTAAGAAAGAGTCATGAATGAACAAACACACAGACACACACAACAAGTGGTCAGGAAGGAGCATGAGGAGTTGACAGACTTTCTTTGGTACAACTTTTCTTTTTTAAAAACTCTCCTAGCTTAACCTCATATCGGTTAAGATTTGGACATAGAGATCACTATATAATAACTATATTATATAACAGTAAAATGAAGAAAGTATGAAGTGGAAGCAACCAATATGAATATGACAGTGGTTATCAGTTTTGAGATGGACAAAGATTATAATTCATGGGGATAAATAAAAAGTGAGATGTAGGTAGGGAAATACAATAATACCTGAACTACAGGAATATGTCCATGCAACACAGCAAATGTCAGAGCTGTCCAATGGCGGGTCTCGGGGTGGACGGATGGATATTTATGAGCAGTACTGACAACCTATAAACAAATTAAAGTTATTTTCTTTTAAAATGGCTTTCAAAGAGCTTGAAGTAATAAAATTCAACCTGCTCAAAAGGGCAGGGTGGGGGGTATAAGTGAAAAAGAAAAGGTGCGAAAGGCATTTTGTAGAATGACTGGTTCCAAATATGTTTTTAACCATCAAAACTTTACTTCCCCTACAAATTTCCATACTGTTTATCGAAATGCTGATTAAAGCTTATATCAAGTGAAGTCTCTTTACCAACTGCTGTAGCTCCCTCTAAACCACTGGCCACTAGATATTTTAGTAGAGTTGGCATTTTCACCGTTGTATGATACTGGGCGCATGTACACAAGACGTTTAATGCACAGTAGACTAATTCTACTGCACATTAGCATGCACAGCAAAAAGCACACGATCATGCTAATGCACAGTACAACAGCCTACTGCTCATTTATTTACTACTTAATTACACAAGTACTAAATTAAATGCACAGTAGGCACTGCATATTAATGAACGTGTAGACACGTCCACTGACTTTTCCCCTTTGACTTGTGTGGGCTTCATATCAGGCCTCTTCCCTGATCCTGCAATTGCTTAAGATTTCCAAAGGATCTTGAGGTGAAGTTCTGACTCCAGTTCAGTCAATAGGACTTTTTCCACTGACTTCAGTGGTGTCAGGATTTCACTTCTGGCCTTGAGTATAAAGACATTTTATATGCTGCTGCCCCTCTGGTGGAGGTAAAAGGAGAGCAGTATTTGGAAGAATTTTTAAAAAACATCTAGGTTGCTGTATTCCTTTATCTTAGTTAAATTGAAATGGTTGCTAGACTCCAAATAAATAAATTGGCTTTCTTTAGACAAACGAACAAAAATTATCCATTTCACATTACTCCTTCTTGCCTCTAAGCCTCAGTATCTGAAGTCTCAAGTCCTGACCTTGTTCAACTCCCATAATTTCCCTGTGACTCTGATTCCTTCTCTTTAAAATGGGAGATTGTAAGATTGGTGTCATTCACAGGGATGGGAAAAGTTAATGGAAGTTTATAAAGCACTTTGGGATCCTCAGAAGAGGTGTCACAGAGGTGCTAAGTATTATTATTAGTAGTATTAATTCCTGGAAAGATAGTGTTGGAAGGAGGCCTGGAGTTGGAGCACAAGAAGCACCCTGTCTACCACTAGCCAGACTGTCTACCCCTTACTACAGGCATTTTTACCCACAAAACAGGGTGAGGCCAGTTAGTATGGTGTCCTTGGTAGCAGCAGCAGCCAACCAGACTGATACTCTGACACAGGTTTCTGATAGAACCATATGATCAGCTCTTCACAGGGATAACATCAGGGGTGAGGAAAGGGAGGGAATAGACGGTGTGACCAGCAAACCTGCCAGCAAAGGAGAGCTGCACCAGATGGTTGGCCGTATCATCCATCTCTGCCAAAGGAACAGCTTGAAATAATTTTTCTCTCCTCTGCTAACTGTTTGAGTCTAGTGCACTCTGCGGTCTAACACTAGGAGAAGTATGCTAAAGTCTAAAGTCAAACATCTGGGTGCTTGGGAGTTCTCTGGAAGAAGGTGCTCAATCAGCTCTGGACTGCAGGGTAGTGAGCAGGATTACGCAAATGGACAGGTCAGGGTCAGGAGAAAGCAGCCCCTAAATTTAACCACATACTCAGTTAATTCCAGCCCCTTTCACATGGACTGAAAGTGGCAAAATGTTGTTAGGGAGCCCATTTGGTAAACTCTGAAGAAAAGAGCAGGTTTGAAAGGTTTTTATTGAATTCTCTTAAAAATGAGTGAAACAAGTGGCATTCAAGCTCCAGCCTGTGGCCTATGGGGCTGTCATCCAGCCCACAGGGCTCCCAAGGAGTCCAGAAATTTGGTGGCAGAGGAGTGGTGGTAGTGTTAATTGCTGCAGCCCTGAAAACAATGTTACAACAGCTCCCCTGCCACCACATTTCTGGACCCCTTGAGAGCCGTGCGGCTGGACAGCATAGCTCTATGCACCACATCTCTTCAGTGCACAGGGTCACACCATGGTTGCATCTGGCATGTGGGGCTGAGCTGGCACACGGGGTGGTTCCACAGCCAGATCCAGCATGTGGGGCTGGGCCAACATGCCAGATAGCACCCACGGACCACCCCTTGCTGGATCTGTCCCACAGACTGACCCATGGGATCCAGTCTGCAGACTGGCACTGCACCACTCATTTGGCCCACAGGGCTGGAAGGTTGTGCACCACTGTCTTAAATATGCTTTTCAGGGAATTTGGTGTTTGTGGGACTGGCAGCCCTGGGCACTAATTCCTTACAGAACAAAGTCAGGGCAGGAGCAGCAGAGAGGGGTCACCTGGAGAGAAGTCACACTTGTTCTGAGGAGGTCTACACCTTCAGCTTGATGCACTGCTCTCAGTCTACATCAGAGTTTCCATGGGCAAAAGTGTTTGTAAAGCACGAGGGTACAATATGACTTTATACGGCAACTAAGGCCTGAATTTTCAAGAATGTTTTTCTGGGCATTCCCCAATTAAAATTCTCTTGGGTTAACTCTTCTCCCACCAACTTCAATAGGACCAGTGTGAAGCCAATGTTAAGTGCCCCTAAGGCCCTATACTGAGATATGCTGAGTAGCCACTGCTCCCTTTGTCTTCAGTACAAAAGATGCATGTTGCAGGTTCCTCCCACCAGATTACCTGTGATCTACAATTACTCTAACACCATCAATGCCAACACTATTTTGGACTGATGTGCACAAAATGCATGAATGGTTCAAGTTGCACATAATTTTGTAGGAATTATGTACACAAATTAGCCATATAAATGACAAACCTCAATTATTTGTGTATCTGGGGACAGAAGCATCATAGTTAGATTTAAGAGCTAACATTCTTTTGGGATGAACCAGGGAAAGTCATGTTCCCCCTTGAGGTACTATTTCAGGGTGTCATCAGACTCAGCAAGACAATACCCCTTACATTTATGTTTGGAAGGTTGTCAACACAGCCATAAGGGATAAACTTACTTTGTGTTTCTAATGAATGCTAGCATTTTGCAGAAAAGTAACTGGTCATACAGGCCACACAATATCAAATCAGTTTTGTAGGCCAGATGCTGGCTGATCCTGGGTTAAAAGCCAGATCAATCTCCAGGTCTGTCAAATCACTGGTCTCTGCCAAGACTGCTAGCAGGCAAACTAATTATTCAATGATCACTGACTTTATAGGTAAGATTTGGGGCCAGGGTGAGGAGGTCCATTAGGAACTAACCTGAATTCAAAAAACTGATTTCATCTAAGCCACTGAACAGCAGTCAGACAGTTGTGACTGCACGTCACTTACAAGTGAAAAACTGTGTTATGCTTCTGGTGTGGCAAAGCATCCTTTGTCTTCTTTTCATAAAAAAACAAGAAATGTCTGGGTGAAGGTAGCTGCTACAATTTAACAACACCTCTCAAATCCAAACAAAACAGATGGAACATAGATAGGTGAACCAGACAGGTTAATTTACTTGTGACTTCAACAAATTGAAACTGCCGCTCTTTACAAATATAACAAACAATTTTGTATAATTTAAACAGCTCTGTCAAAATGTACGTACCTGTATTGCATGGAGTGGCATAACAATCTGTGTGGTGGTGGACAGATTGTATAAGTCTGTTACAGACATCCATCAAAAGATACAAAAGATATTTGCGTGTTGGAAGACCCCTTCATCCATCAACTGTCATCCAAGCCATTTTATAAAACAAAACAATGTGCTTGCATTGTATTTGTGTGCTGTGGATCTGTAGATGGACGTCCCAATGTACAGAAGTTCCCAAACTTCAGCAGATATCTGAACAGTAGGCTTTCTTGCCCTTTCCATTCTAACTCAACTGTGATTCACATAATACCACAGATTTCATTAGAAAGCTGACTCCCAAAGACGGAGTCCTGGTGCTAATGTCTATGCTAATTTACACTGTGCAATCCTAATGAATATGACAGTGGCTGTAGGTCACTGAGAAATGGATCCCAACCCCAGGTTAGTCTTATAACTACTGAGATCACTTCAACATTCATTCCAAAGGCTAATGTCCTTGGTAACAGATTTTTATTATTACTTTCACTTCTGCTGCAAGTTCAGTGGGTGGTATAAGATGTAAAAACATAAAGAACCAAATGTGCAATCACAATAAAAAGTCCTCACCTCAGCATTCAAATCTGCTCCAGCATCTAGCAGCATCTGCACCATAGCCTCATCACCCCTGACACAAGCATACATCAGTGGAGTCATGCCCTAGTCATTGTTTGGAGTTAAAAAAAAAAAAAAAAA
>NW_017729022.1:67919674-67932058 GCF_001723915.1 Gavialis gangeticus
TTAAAAAAAAAAAAAAAAAAGGAATGGACAAATGTATAACAGAATCCTTTTGAAGAGTGCTTAAATATATATTGTCAAGA
Organism: Gavialis gangeticus; assembly: GCF_001723915.1. Taxonomy (NCBI): domain Eukaryota; kingdom Metazoa; phylum Chordata; order Crocodylia; family Gavialidae; genus Gavialis; species Gavialis gangeticus. The sequence goes on from NW_017729022.1 coordinate 67,919,755, forward strand.
CAAACATTATATATGCACAAAATCCTCATCTGTTTCAAATTACTTTCTCAAATGATTAATAGCTGGATGTTTTGAAAAACGTAATTCACTTATAATTTATGGTGTTGGTTTCCCTTTTGTGTTTTATTCAAAACAGAGCATGAAACTAAACTTCATTTCCTGGTTCTATTGAACTAAGAGGAGCAATATTGACTAAAAGGAGCAATATTGTCTTTGAGGTCCCCACTGCAGGAGTTAAAATCAAATGCAACAGTATTTCCATTGATGCTTCAAAACTTATGAAAATATTTCCATCCAGACAATTTTTTTAAATAAAGTTTTGCTTTTTAAAGCCAAATTTTGAATCTATACTTTTCCACTGTGTCCCATTAAAACACAATAAGCTCCTTCCAGACATGTAGGAGCTTTCTACACAGTTCCATAGCAAACAATGACTTAATTTTAAATGAAATGCTAGACAGCATTGGTGGAAGCTGCTAGCTCTACGGAAATGCTACCCTGTTTCGAGGGTAACTAGATTAGCTGACCCTTTACTGTAGAAATACCAAGCTGCAATCTGTAATAGTCTGAAATAGCCATGGAAGCTGATCGCCATTTCCCTTAAGATTAGTGTTACGGTGGCAATGGTAATGAGTCTAGATGAAATCATGAAAGTATTATAAAATCTATCAACCTAAAAAGCTATTCCTTAAATACAGAGAGGGATGTCAATCAAAAGTGTGACTTTCACAGTTAATTTTCAGCAGGACTAGGGTTCCTCTGATACATGTTGATTGCTTATCTGACGGTCCCATGGCAAATTTGCTGTCAGATGATAGCATGTTGGTTGTTTAACCTGAATGCCGCTGTGAAAGGAAATTAATTTCTGAGACAAATGAGATGCTCAAAGTGAGCAGAAGCTGAGCTATTGCATTGTTCTCCCCAGCAAGTAAGAGCGGAGTCGAATCAAACATTTTTCATGTTCTCATTCAGGGGGAGAAAGGTACTTCTCCCAGACAGAAGCTGCTGGATTGCTATTTATGGGGTAGGTGCCTTTCCAGCCAAAATAAAACCAAAAGTTAGAGCTTGATTCTGCGTGGCACTGACTGTTCTCAAATCCCACCCCTCCTCCTCATGTCCTTGTTGTGACAAGGTATGTAGCATAATTCATGGATTTGTTGGAACCTAACAGGGCCATGCCATGAGTGCTTCTGCTAAGGCCTCAAACTTGCAACCTCTGGGCTATTAACTGTGCACTTTAGCATCCATGCCAGCCCAGCTCCCTCAAATCCCACCAAAATCAGTGAGTACCTAGCATGTTGTAGGTTACAGTCATTAACCTGCTTTTGGGAAACAGATATTTATTGCAACCAAATTATTATAAAAATGCAACAATTTGGGTTCTGATCCTATTACTTGTGTGAGGGATTCTTGCTTAGGGAGCCCCATTAAAGTCAAGGCGAGTACTTGGGTGAATACAGACTGCTTGCAAATCAGACTTGATCTTGCTCTTACTGCAGTCAATGGCAAAAGTCCTGTTAGATACCAGTGGTCCATGACCAGAACCACAATAAGTTTTGCAGAATCAGATCCCGCATTTCATAAAACCTGTGCATGAGAGCCTTGAATTTTTCTAACCAGGGATGATTCATACATTAAATAAATACTTAAAATAAAGGGATCAAATCAAATTTAAAGTTAAAAAGTTAAGGGAAAAGAGGTAACACACATACAAAGACCTGTTCTGCAATGCTCACTGTCGTGCCATAAGTGCTTTTACACAGGCCTTTCCCTGAGTTTTGTTCTGCAGTTGAGGCTTGCTCTGTATCCTTATATGCAGCCTTTCACTTTGTGTGTGGGAAGAATGGATTTTGGATGAGTCCATTATTAGCATTCAACAAATAATAAATAAGAGCAACATATGCAAATCAGTATTTTCTTTTTTCTTTTCTTTTTTTGGCAACATGGAAAGCTGCTCTTTCAGCAGTCAAACCACTTCGGGCTCAGTCCTGTAAGGTGCAAGATATTTTGCCCTGATTTATCAAAGCACTTAAGCAGAAGCTTAACTTTTACTCAAATGGGCATGTGTTTAAAGTTAAGTACAAAATTAAGTGATATGATGGATCAGTCTAGAATGATCTGTACTACCCAAGTTTGAGCCTCTGGAATACAATAATTTTGCTGTAGAAATTTAAAATGAAGTGTAAAATTATTCAAGATAATTATTTTAAAGTGTTATAGTAGCTAATCATGGCATTAAGTATATAAAACTTAATAGTAGTAGTAGTAATAGTAGTAGTAGTAATACTTATGCCAGACTGAAGCACTGAGATATTTAAGTGCCTAAGGCTGTGGACAGACCTAACTTTCAACTGCTTTCAAAGAGCAGGTGGAAGATGCTGCTCAGGCCACTTGTTATGATCTGTTAGGTCTGCATCCTCCAAAGCCATACAAATAAGTTAAATCACTAACTTTAACCCAGAATGAAACAGAGCTAAAGTAGCAATGGTTTTGTTCCACCTATACTGCTATAGAATCATGAAGACATAATATGGTATGAAATGATGCTGGTATAACTGTTATATATGTCCATACCCTAAGCCAGGGGTTGTCAACTGGGGGTATGCATACCCCTGGGGGTATCTGGACGGGTCCTAAGGGGTATGCACAGGCGGGCGGGGATTGAGCATCATCACCTCCCAGGAGCAGGGCTGGGGCAGGGTGAGGGCAGCGGCACCCCTCTGCGGGGTGGAGAATCTCACACATGGCGCCCTCTGCCACTACACACTAGCCCGGTGAGCTTCCCTGCCCTGCAGAGGGGCGCTGCTGCTCTCGCCCCACCCCAGCCCTGCTCCTGAGAGGCAGCAGCGCTCTGTCCCCACCAGCCCATGCACCATCCCCACCTCCCTGCTCCGTGTCCAACTGTGTACTATCTGTGCCCCTCTGACCCCCCAGGCTCACTGTCCAGTTGCTGGGGGTACTTAGACTAAAAAAAGGTTGAAAACCCCTGCTCTAAGTGAGCTCCTATTTTGCCTTGTTCAAGTTCTAGAAAAACAGGGTGCCACCATATGAGACGCTTTACTGTGGAGCTGACTAATTAGTTCCGCAGTGAAGCATCACCATCCACATGTGCAGCCCTACTACGCCAGACTAAACTAATTAACTCTGCCAACACAAGTACTCTCCTATGGTGGAGTTATTTACTCCACTACAATGCATGTGTAGATGATGACCAGGCCTGGCTGAGGCACAAGGGTGCCACAATGCAGGGCTAGCTGCCAGCTAGCCCTGCACTATAGCATTCTTGTTCCCCAGCCAGCCTCTCTGCAGCATGTTGAGCCGGGTGGGAGCAGCTCTGGACTGGCAGGCTGACCCTCCTGGACCCCTGCCAGCCAGGGCTGTGCTGCCCTAGCTCAATGTGCTGCAGTCAGGGGCAAACATGCAAATGCTGCACCCAGGAGCAATAAACTCCAGCATGAACTGTGCTTGAGTTTATTGCATTGCATTAATAACATACAGATGTAGCCAGAATTAATGTAATTACTTCTGTATCACACTTTCATCTTAGCATTAAGACTAAGCTGCAGAAAATGGAGAGAAGGACCCACCCACTTTTTTCAGGAACTTGAGCAGAGTGGAATAGGATCATACATAGGCACCCAAGTACCATATAGATACATAATAGGTGGAACAGGACCTGGTCCTTAGAGTTTGGAGGATTTCCACCTAAAAGGGGTTGTTACAAACCAATTCATCATGCTCTTTCAAACTAAAACTACTAAAATTGAAATGTTTTAAAAGTAATTGATATTTCTGCATCACCTTTTATCCCCAAGGGATCCCAAAGTGCTTTACCATTAGCACCAGTCAAATGCAACCATCTTTTGCTGACCACTGTCAAATTAACATGCAGCAAAATTGTCAGCGAAAGGGAAGTACTCAGCAGGGACGTGAGGCACCTCTTTTTTTTAATGTGTCATCAGAAAGTGCTGTCTAGGGTGAATCCATAGAACTCTATTTCAAAAGAATGATATAATCTCCATGGCTGTTAAAGTATCAACATTTCCCTCCAGGAATCAGGGAGATTCATAATCCAACAGGTTTTTATTGATGGATAGTCGGAGAGACAACATTATTTCTAGATAAAGCTTTACAGGGATGTACTTGTCACCACCCAAAAGACAAGAAGACTAAAGGACTGGTAATGGACTAGGGAGATTTTCATGATGTATTAAATGAATATTATTAATATTAATATATTTGGCAGGGTTATGGTGAAATGAGCTGCGAGTATCCAGATAGGTTTTAGTGGAAAGGTATGCACATCACAAAGCTAACAGTCACGACTGCTCAAAAGTATGGGTGACATATCTATTTTTTTATGTCAGGAAATCAATATTCAAATCAACAGCAAGCTCTCCTAAGAAATTCTGATGGATTCTTCTGCACCAATTCAACTTAAACTCATTTACCATATTTACCTCAACATTAAAGAAACAAATCCTTAGTACTCCAGGGACAAAGCTTCATTTGAATGCATACCTGATGGAACTTTAGTTCAATATAATCAGGGGAAAAGTATTAAGAACCAGTTGTTTCCTCAGCTACAGTACTGGAGCTTGCTTTCTTCACTAGGCAGTCAAAACTACTGGCTTTTAAAGTTAATTAATTAATTTTTCTTTTTACCTGTTCACTCATGCTGTTAATGCCATCTGGCCCCAGCAAAGATATGGCCTGTTTAACTAGATCTGTTCGACCACAATTCAGCATTCTGAATCCCAAATCCTGCTTGAACTTAGCTTCTATGGCTACCGCATCCAGTTTTCGAGAAGCACAGAAGCAGTCGTCCATTCTGGGAATATAAAAAACAGCTATGTTAGAAGATAACAGAGGACAGATGTCAACATTTACAGCATAAATATTTCATTTTATCTTTGAACGATATAGGTACCCACAGCATTGCTCCATATCCACCTGTACGCACATTCACCCTCTTACATACTCAAAATTCTTTTGAATTAGTTGCAGTGGCAACACACTGGACACAAAATGCTATGCAAGTTAATGGTCATTGCCTTTGCCCCATCTTGCACAATCATGCATCTTGTAAAAGTCAGGAGTTATAGGCAACCCTTCATCTCTGCTGTATATATCATTCTTACTGAAAGCAAGTTCTCCTCACTGGTGGGTCAGATCTTAATTTCACTGATTCCCCCACTCCCCAAGTCCAACTAACTTCTGCTGGATTTGGGCCCAGATGGACGTTTATCTTTTACAGCTGAACAAAAAGTACAACGTAATGTTCCAAAGGATTTTATCAAGTTTTTTTTTTTTTTACTTCCATTTTCACAAGAAAGTCAAACCTCAGGAGACAAGCAGCAAGGGTAGAGGAGGAGGTTAGAGAAAGAGCAAGTTAGAAATTACTTAGACAAGCAGGATGTTTTCAAAGCAGCAGGGCTGGGTGGGATTCATCCTAGGGGTCCCAATGAATTGGCTGAGCCATTGGCTATTATCTTTGAGAACTTATAAGGGTCAAATGACATCCCAGTAGACTAGAAAAGGGCAAGTATAGTGTCTATCTTTAAAAAAAGAGAATAATAAGGACTCAAGGAATTATGAACTAGTCTGTACAACTCCAAGACCCAGAAAAATATTGGCACATATCAACCAAGAGTCTTTTTCTAAACATCTAGCACAGGACTGTCCAACTTCCAAGCAGCCAAGGACCGCACATCCTGCACGTTGCACTAGGGGGTGCCGCATACCATGCAGACCACAACAGCATGAGCCACAGGCCCCTTGGGCACCCTGAGCACACAGGTGCTTCCCCCCTGCTGCACTGCACTGCACGTATACCCTTGCGTTCCTGACCTACCTTCAGCTCACTTGTCATTGACTCTTCCCCACTACACTGCACTGCGTGGCTGCCTTGTGTTCCCCCAGTGCTGCAGGCTGTGCCATGCTGCTCTGCCCCATCCCATCCCCCGAAGCAGAGGCAGGAAGCAGAAGGCAAAGGAGGAAGAGGGAAATCTAGAGCCCTTGGCTGCCACTGCCGCTGCAGCTGGAGCAGTGGGGGAAGTGGCAGCCAGGTGGGAACCTGGAGACAGCAAACTAACCCACTAACCAGATGGATAGACCTGACTTGACAGATAACAAGGTGATCAAGAACAGCTAATATGGATTTATCAAAAGCAAGTCAAGCTTAACCAATCCGATTCTCTTTATGAAAAAGCGATGGGCTTCGTAGACGAGGCGATAGCAGCGGATATGATATAGCAAGCTAGGTAGAGTAGCAGCCACTTTGAAGAACAGGATTAATATTCAAATGACTGTAGTAAATTGGGAAAATAGTCTGAAACAAATCTGATGAAATTCAGTAAGGACAAGGGCAAAGACTGCACTTCAGATGGAACAATCAAATGTAAAGTGCAAAAAACAAAGTGGAGAAAGAATGGCTAGGCTATGGTATAGCAGAAAAGGACTTAAGTGTTATAGTGGACTGCAAGCTCAATATGGTCAATGGTATAATATTGTTATAAAAAAAGCTAATGGCCAACTGGGGTGTGTTATAAAGAGCATCACCTGCAATTCATAAGAAGTGATTCCTTTACTCTATTCAGCACTGGGGAGGCCTCAAGGAAGATGTGGGCAAACTGGAAAGAAACCAGAGGAGATCAACAAAGCTGATCAGAAGTCTAGAAAACATGACGTAAGAGGAAAAGTTGGATGAACTGGGATTATTTAGTCTGAAGGAAAAAAAAAAAGACTGGTAGGGGATTTGTTAACAGTCTGCAGATGCAAAAAAAAGTTGTTATAAAGAGGATGGCAATAAGTTTTAATAAAGAGGGCAGAAAAAGAAGCTTAAATGCCACAAGGGAAATTTAGGTTGGATGTAAGAAAAAACTTTCTTACTGTAAGGATGCTTAAATACTGATTATATAGGGAGATTGTGTGCAATCTCCATTATTGGATGTTATTAAGCACAGGTTAGACAAACATTTGTCTGAGATGGTTTACGCAGTGACATTCCTGCCTTGAGCATGGGGTCAGACTAGATGGTCTCTTGAGGTTTTCTGTGATTCTATGAATTATATTTATGCCGTCCTAGTGGTAGTAAATGCCTAGGGCAGAAAATGGCAGCCACAAGAACAAATAATGTTTAGCCTACTGAAAAACAGAGGGGGAAGAGAAGTGCTTTGGTCAAGTAGCCAGGACATACATAATGGAATCTTTAATGTCCATGCTGAGCACATAAGACATCAATTTTTAAGGTCTTACTCAAAAGATGCTTATGCAGCATACTGCAAGGAGCTCAATGTTTTTACCTCAGAAGATGAAAGGTAAAACTACCCAGCCTGCATGTGATTCTGCAGTTCCTGAGAGCACAGGAATTTCAGAATTGATGCTTATGCAACTCAGCCTCATCTTATTAAAGGACAGATTTGCTTCTTTCATGCTGGAAAACATGGTGGGAAGACGTGAAGTCCAATTCCTCAGCACTCTTTGGTCTGAACACCACTAAAGAGCTGTAATAAATTTTGGTTCTTAAAACTCTCCAATACCAACAGATCAAAAAAGAACAGAATACTGGGGAATGGAGAGTCAAGCATTGTAATAATACAGCAAGAGTGCTTATACAGTAACTTCTCATCTTTAAAGTACTTTCCCCAGATTAAGAAATTCTATATAATAAAGAACGGGCCATGTTGGCAGAGCAGTTAAAACATCTCACTACATCTCCAGAGGCGTGAGGTTGCACATTCGTCCTCCACCCAGATGTTAAGTAGCATCTGGTCATTTGGGCTAGGGAGTCAAGGTAGCCAGATGTGATGGTAGCCACATCACTCCCTTTTGTGCCACTGGCTACAAGAACTGATGTGCCTTAACTATGCTAACTCACTGAGCTTAAGTAGACCTTTAACCTTTTTGATATAGTGTAGAACATATAGTTCTACAAAAATATATCAGAGCAATAGTATTTCCATCACTGCTCCTACAGAATCTGTTACTGCAGAAAAAATGACCTTGATGATAGAAGAAGAGACGAAAGGGAAATGTAACATTTTAGCAAAAAAAAATATATCAACCAAACCTAGCAAACAAATGAAATTAGCCCAAAGCAACCATGTGGTTGGCCCCAATCCTACATCCTAATTCATGCACGAAATTGTATAGTCCCACTGATTTCAAGGTGACTGTTCACATGACAGCAAGACTGGATCCAGCACTATGTTGTATAAGTAGACATTTATGAAGATATCACAGGTAGAGCAGACTAACATGTAAAAAGAGGAAAGGTTAGTAACTGGCAGGTTTTGCACACTACTATAGCAAATACTTGGTGATTTGGAGAGGGTCAGAAAGGGACAGCTAAAATGCTAAAAGGCTTGGAAATTAAGGCCTACAAGGAACTGTTATGGGAGCTAAACATATAGGACTAGATTGTAGAGAGCGCTTTCAGAGGTAATGAGGTGTGAAATTGTGTGCACAAGAAAAAAGAAGTTTTTCCGTTAAGTGCAAATGAAATGCCAATGCAAGTGAAACTAAGATGCCTAGCCGCATGGCCAGTTTACAGCTCTTTCCACTAAAAGAATTCAGTAGCATAACTAATTGTGGGCAAGAGGGGCACTGGCCCTGGACGCCAAGTTAGAAGAGGTAGCAGAATCATTGCCACCCCCATGAAGCCTGCACCCGTGCAGCACTGTCATGTACAGAACTCCAAAACAGTTCCCAGCTGCTGCTGCTTTATGAGCAACAGCCAGGGTGGGCAAAGCACATGTACCACCAGCATCAGCAGCTCAGCCAGGACTGTGTAGGAATGAACCCTGGCATCGGTAAGGCTGGCATGGGTAAGACTACCCCTCCCTGTCCCCACTCTTGGAACCACACACCACCAAGTCCCCACCCCACTTTCCTGCAGGGTTTGCTCCAGAGGCCAACTCTGTTACACCACTAAAAGAATTCATGGCTTTTGAAAGTACCTAGGATGCTCTGTAGATCATTCTAGCCAAAGGCCAGGGCAATTTGTTGCAAAAAACAAAAACAAAACAACCCCTACCAAACAAGACTTCAAATCCCACCTGTTTTTTCTCTCTCATCTGCCTCTTTCTCCTTCCTCCTGCTGGGGTTGTTAAATCCATGGGAGACCCAAAGCTGGAGTAAGCGCTCCAAGAAAGATGATCCAAGAAATGTATGGGAGGCAAGGATTTGTTTTGGTGATATATTTTATAGGACCAAAAGCTTGTCAACCCTCTCTCCCAACTCAGCAGTTTGTCCAGTAAAAGATATCACAACCCCTACCCGTCACTCACCTCGCATGGATTTTTCTAGTAGTGATACGTGACAAGTCCCTGGGTTTTCTAATGTTTAAATGCTCCTTCCATTTGTTTGGGGGCTGGTGGATTTTTCATGCCATCACTAACTAAAGCAAAGGAGAATTTCTGGGGAGTCCTGCCTTTGGTCACCAGGCCTCATTTAAAAAGGGAGCTTCTCCCTCTGTGCTGTTCTACAGAAGCACTGCTGATTTGGGGGGAGGGAGGCACCTTTTCCTTTGCAGATCATTCCACAGTGGCTGCAGTTCTGCAGCCTCTATGACACTTAGTCATTTTTCTTTGTCTGGCACTAAGAGAAGAACCTATCCCATAGCTTAGGACATCACTACTTCATATACTAAAAGAGTCAGATGGTCTCCCTTGATAGGAAACCAAATTGGGACACTACACTCAGAGCTGTCATTACACAGAAAGAGTCCTCCCCCTCTAAAGAATCAGCCTTCATTCTACCTACAGGTCTTCTGTGGTCAGCAACCACAGAGGCTGTACAGGCTGCATGGAGGACTCAACAGCCTGGCCTGCAAGCCAAGCAGCAGATTTTCGACAGTTTTAGAGCCATTTTTGTTATGTCTGTGGTTCAGTGATGCTCAATCAGTGTGCCATAACACCCTGGAGTGCCTGAGTTCTTTGCAGGGGTTCCATGCAGTATCAGCAGTGTTAGGTGTGCAAACATGATTCACAAAATAAACCCAGAGGTTTCAAATAGGAATCAACAGTGTTAAAAGTATTCTGAACTGGTGTGGTCTCTTTGAGTTCTTTGCAACAGAAGAATTTCTCTATGACTTTTCTACAGTTAAAATCAAGTAAAAACTAAGAGCTGACATTTTCCGAGGGGCGCCTTGAGTCTAGCAAGGTGTGCCTTGAGTCTGAATGGGTTGGGAACCACTGCTGTAGTCACAAACACTGATCAATGCCCTCTTGCACACCACAACATACACTTCTCTGGTCATGCTGCCTATGCATATTGTAACTGGTCCCTCCCCTCATTTTGAAGCAAACACACAACAGTTTTTGTAAGCCAGAAAACTAGGAGCAGGTGAAAGCTTATTTTTAAACAACGCTGAGACCGTATTAATTTCCAATGAAATGTGATTTTTCTCCAAATCCTTTTTTAATTCTTCACAGAACTCTCTGCTACCGTGGTCACCATCAAAATCATTACAATGTTGCCATTGGACATAACTAACATTACTGTGGCTTTATATTGCAAACACCAGGGTAACATTAGTAACTTGCAAGTGGCCACAGTCAACATATTTATGAGAATCATGGCAGTTTGTCATACTCAGCAATATCTGAACCTTTGACAGGGTTCAAAAGATAATCCTCTTTGTATATAATGAATTCTGCTTACATGGTAAATTCTCTCTTTTCACTTTTTCCATATACACGCCATGAAAACATATCAACTTGCTTGGCTTTATTCCGGCAGCTTGGATTTAGGAATTTTTTCATATTTTTTTGGACTTGATAGAGAGAGCGCATGAATGCCTCTCTAAAAGTGACCTATTTGTTGTGTGACCAAGGTGGGTGGTAGTATATAAGGTATGAATGCAGTGCCTGCATGTTAACTATATCTAGCCATAGTTCTACATTGCATTCATTTTTAATTACTTGTTCTTTTGTGGGTTTATTGTTACAGTTGGCTATGGGTGTTTAAATTTAAAAAAATTTGCAATCCTTTGTCACTGTAAAAAAAAAGTGAAAACATTCTAAACCTGTTTTCAATTACACATCTATTCCATCCACATTTCATTTCTAAGAAATGAAGATTGGAATATAATAAGCAGAAAGCCAAATTTAGCTTTCCGTTAAAATCAGTGGGGTTGCATGTGTAACTGAGGATACAATTTCTGTATAGTTATCTGTGTTTTTTCCCCATCCGCTCATGAATGCCATCATGGTATCTTACTGCCAAAACCAGGGTGTGATCCCCAAATCCTTCAGTTAAAAGTCTACTGAACTATCATCAACTAAATCATCTGGGCAGTAGTGTAACATGGGATGGGTAAGCAGGGCCCTGGGTGCCAGCTAAAGGGAGAAATGCTAGAAGAACAAGGAGGAGCATCTCACCCTCCCACCCCAGGCTCCACCTGCACTTTCGAGCTGTAGGAAGCAGCTGGCGCAAGCAGTGCCATGGAGCACAAGGCATGCTGGGAATCACAGTTGTGTTGAATAGCAGTGGAGTTTGCTACAGCTGTGGGTGGGGGGCGAGAATTGACCCCATTTTGCCACCAAAATCAGTTTTTTGCGGGTTTTTTCCCCTCAATAAAAAATTGGGGTGAAAGTCCTGCCCCCCATCCCAGCAACAGCAAACTCCACTTCCACCCTGGAGAACTACAATTCCCAGAACACCTTGCACTCCAGGACACACTGCCTGGCCGCTGCTCCTGCTCACTGCCTCATGAAGCAGCTGGAAGGTAGGAGGGGAGGAGAGAAGGGAAAGCATGAGAGAGGACTGCCTTGGGCACATCCTTCACATGTTACACCTCTGGATCAGAGCACTTTGGTTCTGTGAGACCATCCACAAAGTCCTCTGTCCAAAGCATGCATGGCAGTTCAAAGTCCACAGGTGTAGTTTACCAGATTATATCATGCAAAACCAACACGTAGATTAATAATTAGTTATGAATACTAATTTGGAATGTTGGAGTTCTTTTGGGAAGGGAATTATCTTTTGGTTATGCATTTGCACAGTTCCCAGTGGAACTGATTCTTGGTCTATGACCAACATTTTTTGGTGTTACCACTACAACCAAATAATAAATAACCACCATCTTCATTTTGATTTAAATTTGCAGGTGCTCCTTTTTCAATGCTGTCCTATGAATGAGTGTGACATTTCTAGTAGTACTGGTAAGCAGGTCACAATGTATATACTATCCTGAAATTAGTACTTGTATTTTCAGTAATGGGGATAGTGAATAGTCACCTTGTTAATGGTGAAGGAGTAGTCTTTCTGTGTGTGTGTGTGTGTGTGTGTGTGTGTGTGT
>NW_017729022.1:67932069-67962603 GCF_001723915.1 Gavialis gangeticus
GTGTGTGTGTGTGTGTGTGTACAATACACACACACAAAAAAATAAAATCTATGCATTTATTTTAACCAGGAACCAAGTTATACATAAAATATAAACCTTCCGGACAGATGTCAACACACAGTTCATTCTTGTCAAAGAGATGACAAGAACAAATGGGTTACAGACACTGGCAAACCCATTAAAAATGTGCTGAAACTACAAAATGTGAACCCAGATCTAGATTTCAAAGTGCTCTTAATATTCTGACCCAGTTATAAACACAGAAACCATTTCTAAAATTCAGATCTGGCTTTTGATTTTGAACAATCCCAGTCAGAGGAGGGGTTTTTAGCATGGGGTCATCTGTAATACAAATAGTTAGCACAAATCCTTCTACTCACTCAAATGCAATATGTTGTCTGTATCCTAACTAACTGCAGAACCTGAGCATATGGATCATTAACAAACTTGTTCTCAGTGGAGAAAACAGGAGGGCTAAATCTTCAACCCAGTAAAATGTAAGCATGTTCTGGTCCTAATCCTGAAATGTAGCATAAAGAAAAACTCTAGCCTTCAGTAATTTTTTATTATTATTGTTCTCAGATACCATGTTGGAAAAACAGGTTGCGATTCACATCAGGAAACCCTGATGCTGCCTTTTAAGTATTCAAATCCCCTTCATCCTCTGGCATCATCTGCACCAAGGGACTACTGGATTTTGTGAAGGAGTTTGTTTGCAACCACACACTGGGTTAGCATTTTTGTGCCTAATTATTGCTGTAGTCATGACTGGTGTAAAGGTTTAATAAAATTTGTGAGAAGAACAAGGACACTCAAGGAGAGATACACACATACCAATTCTCTCTATGTAAGAGGGGCTGTGCCTAACAGGATAAAAAAATATATCTTAGCATTTTTCTACTTTGTCTAAACAGATCCCTTTGCCCAATATATTTTAAGAAGAGTTAAAAGCACCAGCAGAATTTTTCTTTCCCCAGACTGTGTTTTCAGGTCTATTCAGATTCTTAAGCTGTACCACCAGTGTGCGTTTTGAGGTCCTTCCAGAAACAGGAAATTAAATAACGAGACTTATGCTTAGCAAATGCAATTCCTCCTCTGCTTCCTTACCCAAGGGGAAAAACAGTATATATGTGGAACTGAATAAGCTGACATACTATGGTTTATGCTGTTCTCAAGGAAAACAAGACCAAGGCAGTGCATCTTGTGTTCAGACTGACAGACAGGTTTATGATGCTGTTTACTTCCCATGAGACGGCTCCATAGTGGAATGCTTTCCAGCTCCCAAGAAGCCCTAGTGTCTCTTCCCCAAAAAAGCTTTACCCTTGAATTTCCCTGGGGAACAGAGCTGTCAGTAATGGTGAGGGTTCCAGAGAACAATGCACCTTGGATCCAGCCTACTTTGAAAATGAAGACCAAACTGAATTCATTACTCAGGGTGGGACTGGGAAGGAGCAGCATGGTAAGCAGAACTTATGAGGAACGTGTTGGTGCTAAGAAAGCATGCTGCTGCAGTCTTCTCCCACAGTTGTCTTCCCAGCGATGAGGTCTTAAAGGCTCCTGCTAGGCATTATTTCCATTAAGCAACAGATAGTGTTCCTTGCTGGAAGCTGTCATGCCATGTGAGCTGCTCCAAGATCACAGGACAAGCTATCCAGAGGGCCAAGAAGTGCCCTGGAAACTTGCTGTGCAAGCACTCACCAGCAAGGGGAGCTGGAGAGCGGCTGTCATTCCACTTGCCCACCTTCAGCAGTGCTGCTAAGAAGGGAGCTCTTCTCCCCTGGGTGAATGAGCTGTTCCCCAACTCTTGTCCAGAGCAGGAATGACTCATGTGAAGGCCTGGGGGGCAGAAGTGGCAGGGGAGACCCAAGTGAAGGGCTGCAGGACAAGAGTGACAGGGCTCCAACACTTCCAGGAGGCCTTTTGAGGTGCTTTTGTGTATGTACTTTTCCTCTCTCCCTGTCTTGCCCCCCAACCCACAGTTTTGCAGACAAATTCTGCCCCCCTCTCTCAGCTTCCTGTTATGTGCAAGTAAAACACGTTCTCTGAGCCTTTGCTTATACTCTAGCTCTCACAGGGAAGAGGTGCTAATGGTGCCTTAAAGAAGCAGACTGGAAGGCTGGTTGGCCAAAGGCAGGAAGAACGGTAAGTCATCATGACATCTCCTGTTGACCCTGGCACAGCAGAGTTCAGTGCAAGTCACAGATAATTCCCTTGTCTGCAGCAACCTGGATGGGTAGTGATAGGAAAGTCAGCCGCAAGGTGCATCCACTCTCCCAGCTAGTCATAAATGGAAGGCAAGCCCCAAGGATGTTGCTGTAGGTAGGCCCAGCATCAGCAAAGTTTCCAGAAAAGCTCTCAAACTACAACTGCCTTGATAATCTATTAGTGTGTATTATCCTCAGTCAGTGTGGGCTCCACCGTGGTAGTATTTCCCTCTACTCATAGGCATAAATCCTGTATTGCTGAAGCCAAGCTTTGGTCAGCTTCTCAGCCAAAGTTTGGCACAAGTGAGTGACTGCAGTTTTAATCATCTTTGATTATACAGATTAAAATGGGAGGAGGAGCTCTTATAACACCAGTCAAGGGGAAGATTGAGCGGTTGGGGAGCTGTGCTCAGTTGCCTAGCACTCCTCTTCACGTTAAATCCTAATTGTGGTAAACCGCAAACAGCAAACAAGAGCTGCATCTCCTTTGCATATTGTTGAGACTAGTCCGAGAAGGTTCACTGTTTCTCTCGGTGCCTGTACATAATTATTAAATAAGACCAAGGAGACAAGGGGCTCCTGTGACACTCCAGAGAGAGAGGTCTGAAGGTAGAAGTGGGGTTTCCATTCACTGCCCTTTGGATGGGGCCTTCAAGAAAGCAATTCTGACTCTTTCAGGCAATTTCTCTGGACTCCTGATCTGTGGCTCAGGTGGAACAGCTGAGGCTTTGTGTTGTAATTGCTTGTAGTGATTGCCAAAGAGAGATCCAACAGTACAAGAAGAGACTTTGCCTCTTTATTGATAATAAAAGACCATCCATCAGTGCTACAAGCACTGTTTCTCTTGCAAATCCGTTTGGAGATTTATAGCCTTCAAATGAAGTGGGCAAAGGAGAGAAGTGACTGAAGCATTTTTGTGCAGTTTCGTACATCATTGCAGCTACATATGCATTTCCCTTACAGGCAATGCTTCTGAGGGATTTAGATGCTCTGAGGCACAATCAGCATTTGTTTTACACAAGGGCTGCAGTTGGCCATGCATTGGGTGTGAGACACATACTCAGCAGCTCCTCATGTATTTTCCCCAAGTCTGCCTGGATGTCACAGAGTCCTACAAAGCTGCCAAGAAGCTGGAAAGTTACCCTGCAATGCTTTCTCCCCATCACTTAGGGATGCTACCATGCTGCCACTGATGGCAGAGAAACTGTCACTGCATCTCTGCTCTCAAGGCCTGCCCTGTTGGTTTCTCTCAGCATTGTGCTGTCTTGAGGAAGGGATGGTGGCTGATGGCTAGACCCAGATCTTGCTGTAGACATGACCCATATTTAGCGTATCTGCTACCTCCTTCAACCTTTTTTCACATCTTCCTACACCCTTCAAAGGATCTGGTAGCACCACAATATGCCCTGACACCCTGGTTGAGAATCACTGATGTAGCCATTGCTCTAAGAATAAAGTGTGTCCTGCCAATATAAGTGCAAGCATATTAGCCACCATGAGAGGTCTCCCTCCTCTGCCCCAAAATTGGAAATGGCAACATCTATCCCTAAAATAAACCAAACCTCTCACAGAATGTCCTGAGCTTTGCCTGGAATTACACAGACATGCTTTTAACAAAGAGGAGAAATCCTAGAGCCTGTCTTGCCAACCCTATCCATTTGAAAATCCTGAGTCAGGCCCCACAAAACGATGAGACGGGTTTAATTAAAAAAATTGCTATCAATTTGGCATTTATTTCCTTTCAATCATTTAATCCTGCACAGCAGAGATGCTTTTTCAAGCTTTTACCTCAAATGAGGGCTAGAAAGTTACTTTTTAAAGAAAAGAATTAAAGTCCTGAGACATAACTGCATGACTCCAAGAACAGGTGCTTTAAGAAGAAAATGCCAAATACTGGTCGAACCTTGATTAAACTGCAAAAGCCCACAAGAATATTTATCTACAGTCCCTCCTCTTCATCCTCTAGTGACTATGGGACATTCAGCCGTGGCGGTGACAGGGCTCATTAGTTCTGATACACAAAAGGTTTGGAAGGAGCTGCCCAAATCTTGGCATCAGTGCTTGCTGGATAGTAGTCAGACAGAGCAGGTTGTGGAGATAGACTGTTCTCTCCCCTTGGGATCAAACACAATCCTTGAGCTGTCATGCTGGTACAGTCTCCAAGACCTGCAGTACATGAGCAGTTTCCAAGAGCTTCTGTAAATAATGTGTGTGGCAGTAATCCTAATATGCTGACCACTGCACTGAGGCCTACCTTCAGGAGAAAGAATCACAAATATTGAATGGTTTGGAAATTAAATGAGCCATTCTGGGCTCAGCTCATGGTCAGAAAAACTCCTGCTTTCAGGAGTTTGTCACTGTGCTTGGCGTGCACACAACCACTAAATAATACTTAATTCTGGTCAGTTTAGAAAGAACCATTACTTCATGATGCTGACTTCCAGCAATTGCTCTTATTGAACTGTTGTTATTATGTAAGCTAACTTGGAAGTCAGAAATAATAATCTCCAACTCCATCCATCTTGGTTGTGGACAGAGGAAAAGTTTATGATGGTGCTGTCAGCGTCATGGTGGTAGAAAAAAGTGGCTGACGGACACCACAGACATGAAACCAGGATAATGCTGACCAACCTGGCAGAACATTGCTCCTGAAAGAATCAGGGGTAAAGAGTAAAACTCTACCTGTGTAAGTTGCACTGGTTTCATCCACCTGTTTCAATGCTAAGGTAGCAGTTTGCTAAATGCAAACAGGCTATTATGTGTCCCAGCTATAATAGTGCCTACTGTCTCAGAAGAGCTGCTTACATGTGTGTACCTGATCACACCATGCTTTAGACCAGTACATAAAGCTGATGCAATTACAGCATGGAATTGAACATCTGTTCATACCCATAGGAAACTGGAGGCCCTATTCAAGGTGTGTTTAGATCACAGTCATAATAGTGACCACAGTGCAGCTACCCAAGCTAACTTGGGTACCAGTCTAGCCATGGATTACTGCAGCTCAGCTCAGCTTAATTCACCCTATTTTTTGTTCAGGTTTTTCAGCCCAGGTTGTACTTCATGCTGTTGTTGCTAGACTGCTGCTAGTGCAGAATTGGCTAGATGAGAGTAGCTCAAGTGTTGCTACATTGTTGTCAAAGTTGTGACTGTAGTTTAGACATATCCAGTCAGGCTTCATGTCTGCACATAGAACAGAAGAAAACAAGGAATAGAAGGTAACCTGATGGACAAGAGCAAGGGTGGCAAAATCTCTGCATGTTACATATCATATTAGGGAGGCGGGGCAGGCAGCACAGATAAGGAAGGGAGCAGAAACAAAGTAGCAGATCAGGCAGGGAAATGGTTTAGGAGTGACACTTGGCAGGCCTAATTTGTGGCACACCTACCAAAAAGGTTGGCTCCCACAGGATTAGACCATACATCTCATATTGCGGGACTTCTCTTCAGCCTTTGATTTCAGCTTTTGATGTAGCTACACATGGAAATCTGCTCCCTCACTTCAGAAATACAGAAGAAGCTGGTGGACCTGCACTGACATAAGAATGAATGAAACCAAGACCTGACTCGGAGGACCTTTTCTGACCCCCAATTGTCTACAATATGAAATGACATGGGTTGCCCCATGGGCTGAAATGAATAGGCTGAAATCTCCTCCTAGATGAAGGTATCATTACATACAATCATTCAAAGGGGAAATCAAATCCTGGAGGAAAAGCAACTGGTTAAAACAGAATCCAGGAAGTAAGAGGTAATGATGAAGGGAGAAGGAAGCACTTTAAACGACTTATAACTCTGTGAAGGGTGTTTGCCTTCAGATGCCTGAGACTGAGACACCCATAGCCTGGGTGTTCTTTCTTTGTATCAAATATCCAATGTGAAATAAACCAGAGATGGGTAAAATATAGCCTGTGGGCTGGATCCAGCCTGCCATAAGGTTGTATCTGGCCCGCAGTGGGTCCCTCGGCCCTGCCTGGTCCAGGTGTGGGGGGCATCCCAGGCTGTGGTGCATGCAGCTGGTCCCTTTCTGTCCCCCAGCATGGCTGGGGCAGCATAGTGGCTGGACTCTGTTTCCTGGTAGTCCCAGTGGCAGCAGCTCCTTCAGGCTGCCACTGCTAGTATCGCCTCTGCTGCTGGACCCAGCCCCACTGCCTGGGCACTCCAGCCTGTCCGCCCTTCACCCACTGCTGCTGGCGGGCAGGGTCTCCATGGATCAGCTCAGGACCTGTGCAGGCAGGGTGTGCTCAGCTGAGCAGCTGGGATGGGGCCAGGGGTGGATGGGGA
Organism: Gavialis gangeticus; assembly: GCF_001723915.1. Classification (NCBI taxonomy): domain Eukaryota; kingdom Metazoa; phylum Chordata; order Crocodylia; family Gavialidae; genus Gavialis; species Gavialis gangeticus. The sequence goes on from NW_017729022.1 coordinate 67,938,558, forward strand.
GCGAGATTGGTGGGTGCGGCCAGGGCTGGGGCTGGAATCACAGGGCAGTGATAGCATGGGGCTGGGGCTTAGGGAAAAGCTGTGATCAGCTGCCTGCATGCCCCTGTGATGGGCACTGGTCCCATTGTCAAGGGCATGCAGGCAGTGGATCACACCTCTGCCCCTGGGCCCCGACCCCACACTGTCACCACTCCATGATCCCAGCCCTGGTCTCCACCCCATCACTTGTCCCACACCCAGATGCCACTCCCTGCCTGCCTGCAGCCACATCCCATCCACCCAGCCGAGCATGTCCTGCCTACACAGGTCCCAGACTGGTGTCTATGGAGACCCTGGGGCTGGGGCCAGGTGGTGACAGCATGGGCCAGGCCCCAGGGCAGAGCCACTTAGGGAGTTTTGGTGACCTGTTCTGAGGTGGGGGGGAGGGGAGCAGGGGTGGTTCTGACCCAGCCTGCAACAGCTCACCAAAACTCCCCAAGTGGCCCTCCAGCCCAAATAATCCTCCACCCTAAAATAAACCCTTTTCCATAGAGCAGTGACCAAGAGACAGCACCCTACCTTCCCTGACAGATTTGGGGCTGGATGTTATGCTGCTCATGTTCAGGACCTCCACGCTTGAATGCATCATAGACAGAAACAAAGCCACCAACCTTGACAAAGCCCCGTTTGGTTGGCAGCACTGCAGCCTGCCTGCTAAACTTCACAGGATGCCAAGAGCACTTCTTCCCATCCGGCTCCTTTCTATTTCAGAACACAGCATACAACCCACATATGTGACCTAGTCCTTTGCTGAATACACATGGTTTGCACATTTTATTTAAAATAAATGTCCCTTCGCAAGGCGGTAGGGATGAAAGGGACATGCAAAGGTTTTCTTATGTTTACAATAAGAAATATGAAAGTCACTAATACCCTGATTCCCAGCTTGGGTGTAGCAGACAGGGAGAGCCAAAGGGAGCCCTCTGCAGCTGTATAATTCAAATCCAACCAGCTGTGGCCCAGATTAGTATGGCCAGCACCTGGGCAGCCCTAATTTGCTGCAGGGGAGAATCAGGAACATGTTCCTTTCATTCCCCTTACACAGGGGTAGGAAACAGCAGTTAGACTTGTACTGGGGGCCGTGAAGATGCCTTCATCAGATGTATGCCAGCAGAGAGTTTTTTCATACAGGGGGAGCTCTTGATAAGCCACCTCCATCTGCTTTAATTGGCGCAATGTGTCCCTAGTGGCCCTGACACCCTGGCCCAGGGGTTCTTAACTTTTTTGGACTTGAAGCACCCCTCACTGGGCTTGAGGTCCTCCTCTGTAACTTCTGTGAATTGAGTGGCACCCCCTTTCAAAAACTAGTGTACAGATTATGGTGCTTACCACCTTGCAGAGGGGTCTGGTAGTAGGGGTGGGGGACTGTCCAGTCAGGGACAAGCCTGAGCCTGTGCTTATTTCCTAACACCTCACTTATTTGCTCACACCACATACCACTCTTCAAAAGATCTGGTGGCACCTCAAGGTACCCCAGCACCCTGGCTGAGAATCACTGCACCAGCCCTTGGAGTCAATCATGAAGGACAGCTAGAGACACACAGGGAAATGCTGTCCAAGAGAAGTAGCTGTATTGAGTATTTCCAGCTCCTAGACTAGAAACAAACAGCAACTGTACCCCCATTCATCCACCCACTGCAAACGCATCATTGTGTGTGCGACTGTCAGGAAATGAAAATAATGGGGTAAAAATCACAGGAGAAAAGAAACTGGGGAGATACTGGGATAAAGGAGAGAAAGAAGGCAGAGACAAGCTACAAAGCCATAGACCAAGAACCTGACTGCTGCAGTGTGTGCAGTTGTGCTGGGAAGTGTTAAAATTATCTGGTGGGAAACTTCAATGCTGTAAACTCAGATAAGAAACTCAACATTTGGTTTTTATCTGAACTGATCCTGAACTCCAAGCCTGTGAGATTCCGCCAAACCACTACTATGCCTTTCCCTCCCCCTCTCCCCCAGTATGTATTTTTGCAGTGTGGAAACTGATTTTGCCTTATGCTTCTGAAACAATGTGTCACGAATCAATGCCATCAAATGATGCAATGTCACAAAGCGAGGTGCAGAACACAAAATGTACCACACAGAGCATTATTTTGTTTGGCTTCTTTTAATTAAGAAGCTTTAGGAAGATCCTTAAGAAAAGCCTGGAAAGTACCAGTTTCATAGCTCCAAAAATGAACATCTTTCCAAAACAAATCATCTAAAATGTATCAGACTGCATACACACTCTTCCAGCTGCCCTTTGTCCCACAGTTTATTTGAAGAATCATTTCTTGACTTTTTTTTTTTAAATCTTGCAATTATGGACACAATGCTTGATGACAAGCTGGGAGATACAAGACAGTTGCTACTCAGTAAGAAGAAATGAAAGCTTGGTGCTTGGATTAGGTGGAAATGAGATGTGCTAAGGTGCTACGATGCACTGAGTACAGATGAAACATTACAAGCAGCAAGATTTCAAATTAATGTCCTGAAGCTCTGCCTGGACAACCTTTTAATAAGCTGCAGCCTTTCTTTTGATCTCAGTGTTACAGACATGTACAGCCCAATTCTCAGTTACAGAGAGAGCTTTACATCACTCTGGTGGTCTAAACAGGACATAAATGTGCATACATTTCCTTTCCACTTGGAACAGCAGAAGCAGAATTAGTTTTGTGAAATCAGAACGAGAATTGGGTCCATACAGTTACACAAAAAACAAAGGAGCAGATTCTGACCCATATAAAGGCCCAAATCTTTTCCGGGAAATTACCTCTTCATTTCTACCCTGCTGAATTTTACACTGTGCTCTAGAGTCCCACTCCAGCCTGGAAGGACAGCTATATGAATGATGCAATGTCACAATAATGTGGCTATTATTTATTTTCTCCATGACCTGAACTTGATGGCTGCTTTAGATAAGCACCAATTTGTTCTTGATAATTAGTAAATACTCTAGGACACAATCACTGTTTGCTCTACCTTTACCTGGTTTAGAAACTTTAATTTCAGTGCAACTGAAAGCAGTCAGCAGTGATTTCCATGCACAAGCTAACAAAATATGACTTTAAAAATTGTATATTTCTATCATTCAGGATCATGATTTTATTATAATTTTCTGGTATTTTTATTTTTTTTAGGATGTTAAGATTTAAGGGTCTGGAGTAGAAATAATATTTGTTTACCCACAATTGTATCCATCAGCTCAAATCTCAAAGAGTTTGTAATTATGCCTTTTTAAAATAAGGAACCTGATTTTTCAGGCCTCCTTTTTTTAAAAACTGGAATAGAAAATTTTTGGTATCTCTAAACATGAGGCCCAAAATATTTACATTAAGGTGAAACAATTACAGACAATATTTGAAATATGAAGCTTTTGAGAGAGAGTTCTGAAATTCAGCATACTTCTTTAATAGAGTATTTGATAGGTGTCAACAGTAAAGCATTATGCCAGTCTCAAAGTAAAATATTATTCTATTTAGTGAGAAAGCATGTGGAAACCAGGATCAACAAAATACATCTGCTATGATGCAAGCTGTCGCAGTTAATCATGGATTTAAAACCATACATTCTGTGGTGGAGGACAGAATATGTACATCACCTACATCTGAGTAACAAATAATACTGCAAAATATGAGTTTGGTTTTGAATTTCCTCGTGTTTTATAACTAGCAGCTAGGCTGTGTAATAAAGCTATTAAGAAACTCTGATGAATAATTCCTGCTGAAACAAGTATCTCCCAGATTCCAGCATGCCCTCGGATGATACTTTTATCCATGCATATAGAAAGAAGGTAAAGCAGCACCTAAAAATACATACTGAGAATACAAACTTTAGGGCCTCAGTAGCAAACCAAAAGGTCATTTCTTGCTTATTACAAAAATGGGAATTGAATTATTTAGACCTACAACATCTTTGCATGAAGTAGATTTGAGTATTAAAATATGATTGTGCTGCAAGAGCTGTTTTTACCTGCAAGTGTAAATGTGCTGATTAAACCACTGCTGCAGAAAACAAGGCAGTGAAAAATACTTGCAGCCCTGTCAATTACATCTCAGCATTTTGCCACTGGAGCACAGAGAAGCAGACAATTAGCTGAAGACTTTGTTCCCTCATTAGAAAAGAGAACCTAACGGTAAAAGGAAAACCAAGATTTGATAAGCAGATGAAGGGCTTGACCCAGCTGCTAGATACTGAGGCACCCATTGCCATGCAGCTTCTAAAACTGGCTCATACAGGCGGGTGAACGAATATAGCAGCTGATTTAACAAACTGCAGAGAGAAGAGTCTGAGCATCCTGTATATCTAAGAGCCTTTTCTCTGCTGTTTAAATCACTGTCATTATGAGAGAGACAGGTTCTTCAGAACATCCTTTCTTTGTCCAGACTTACTTTAACTGTCGAGGCTCACAGTCAACTCCGGGTAGTAAGAGCCTTGCTGCTTGCCGTACATCATCGCTATCCACGGAGAAGCTACGACGGTAGCCTGCATGGGCCAAGGCAACCCTTATCCATTCCATCAGGGGTGGCAGCACGATGAAGGGCCTGGAAAGAGCAACACAAAAGTCAGTCCCATTAATAAACTAGCATCCACGTTAGGGCGCAAACCAGCGCAGCAAATTTTAGCCAGGTCCAAACCAATTTGATTCGCACCATTTTCAGAACAGGGTTATTTAGTAGTGAACCTTAAACCATTAGCTCAGGAACTGTGCATCTCTTTGACCAAATGTGTAGTTGCTCTGAAGTCGACACATCTGACTAGCAATCCACTTGCTTCAAGATGTTTATCAGGAAAAGCAAGCAGAATCCCTAGCACTAAAACACATCCCATTCTGGCTGATACATGCATGTCAGCCAGAGCTTCCTTCCTAATTAGCACTAGGGGGGGAGAAAGAGAGAGAGACAGACAGAAAGAAACCTCCTACATCTCTCAGCAGTCAAGGGAAGGAGAGCGAGGATAGGTGATCTGTGAGGAAATTTCCATTGGCAGTGTTATACTGATGCAACATCAGATTCTCATTCGTCTATTATTTTGTGGCTCCCTGCAACTTGATGAAGTGACTCATAAAATGCTGAGGACTGAGTGCTGCTGACCCTGCTGTATTTCTGAAGTATCTAGAGATTGCTTCCTGGATCACACAGCTAAATGTCTACTATTGTTCAAATCAAAACTGTTAAAGATGCAGCACTAAAAGTGGCAGAAATCACCCCCTGAGATTGTGAGATGTTAAAAAAAAAAAAATCATGTGCTCAACAGTCAATAGCAATTGGGCCCAAACACGCAGTCTCATTTTTTCAGTCTCCCTCCTCCTCCACTAAAGCTATGCCTACTTTACAATCAAAGTCCAGCCCTGTGCCTGTAAAGATGTGGATTTTAATTGTTATAAACTATTACAGAGACTGTGCTTTTCAGAGCTGTAACTTGACATTGGTGTCATGGGCAACACCAGGCTGGAGAGCACAGGGAGGGGTGGAAAGGCAGGACGTGAGCATTTACCTCCTTACACAGGGGCTGCTGTAGTTGTGGCAGTGGTATAGGCTGCTGCAAGCTCCCCAAATGGGAAATTCCTACACATCCGTTAAGACACCTCCTTTGTAACCTGTTGTCCACTTAGCCTTAAGACTAAGTCACAAAAAAACATCGAGTAGAATGAGAAGCCTCCATCTTTTGTATTGTCAGTTTTTCAGTCCTAACTTGGTTAAAAAAAAAAACATGGCTGGGTATCTCCAGAGGGTGGCCTATGTTACAAGGTAACACTGTTTATAGATACTTTGGTATCATGAAGCTATTCTGAATCAGTGTATGCAGCAGGGAACGGCCTCCCAGGCCGTCATAGGCTCTCTCCTCATTCTTGGCCCCACCATCTAGGTGAGGTCCAAGACGGGTGGCAAGAGGATGTCTGCGGTCCATGTCAGCACTGGAAGAATACTCCACAGCTGGGTGTAGAGGTTGAAGCAGAGTGTGTGTGCTGGGAGGGAGGGAGAGAGGGAAAGAAAGAGAGGGTAGAAATCCCTCCTATTTATCTCATCCTAAGGAGGCAGAAGTCTGTCCATACCAGCCTGGAAAACCCTGATGCTTCCTAGCTACAATGTTATTTAGATACGATGATATGTACATCTGTACAGTGGAGAGACCTACATCTGCTGTAGGTCTTTAACAGATGCAATGACATTAAAAGACTAAGTACAAGAGGCAAAATTAAAAATCACTATCCCAATGGCTGCTTTGATTTTACTGGTTTTATTTTCTTTTTTAACTCTCTTTCATTCTCCCTGCCGCCGTCTCTCACTTTCTCCATTCATATGAGGCACAGACAGAGGTGACAATTTTTGCCCAGTCTGGGCCCTGAAAGCACTCTACAGCTGTCAAACAGAAATGCATGGCTGCAGAGTACTTTAAAAGGGCCTGATCCAGAAAAAATCTGAACCCTTATTGCATGAAGGTTCAGATGAAGACACTCCAAAACGGACTGCCTTCAGTAACTTGGGTCTGCACGCAGGGCTGGGCTAACTGCAGCTGAGCCCTGCTCTGGTGCTATCTTCAGAATGAAAGTGGGGAAAGGTGGGTCCTCCAATCCCCCCACCCCACCTTCCAGCGCTGCTGGGGAAGCTTCAGAACGAGATCCCTCCACTCCTTTCCCCACCTCTCATTCTGAAAACAGAGCCAGGGTTGGGAGGAAGGAGAGGCATTGCTACAGGGAGAAAGGCTGGCTTGTAGCCACTCTAAACAACAGCTGGATTCCCCAGGTCCCAGGACCCAATAGTAAGCTTTTGTTGGGTCCTGTGGATCGTTGCAACTCATAGTACTTCCACAGTGAAGTGCCATGGGTTACAATAGGGAGCTGCACTTCTGTTGGCACCTATAGTCTATAAGGCTGCCTATTCATAGGTTCATATTGTAGAGCTGGAAGAGGCCTTAGAAGACCATCGGGTCCAGCCCCCTGCACCGAGCAGAAAAGACAACTGGGGTCAGGTGACCCCAGCAAGGTGACTGTCCAGTCTCCTCTTGAAGATTTCCAGGGTAGGCGACTGCACCACCTCTGCAAGGAGCTTATTCCAGTCTGGACACCCTAGCTGTGAAGAAATTTTTCCTAATGTTGAGCCCAGCTTCCTACCCACCTAACTGTCACAGTTAAGCCCACAATCCTCCAATTTTATCGTGAAAACATCATGGGATACCTGATCAAAAGCTTTTTGGAAGTCAAGGCATACAATGTCAACCTCCTCTCTCTTATGCAGGTGGTGAGTTACCTGATTATAACAGGAGATGAGGTTGGTATGAGGTTGAGATGAGGTTGGCCTGCCTGCAACAAAGCTATGCTGGCTGTCATTCAGAATCCTACCTTCAATAAGCCTATTGCACATAGACTCCTTAATGAATTTTTCCAGGATTTTCCCTATACACGTGCTCTAGGGGGCATTTTAATTAGAGTGGTTTCTGGACATTTAGATATGACAGTAGGTACATCCATCCCCGCAGGCCAGATAGAATGGTCTGGTGGGCTGTATTTGGCCCACAGACTATATTTTGCCCACCCCTGTTCCAGGTGATGTGTATCAAGGACCAGATAGAGGACTTGCATTCAGTGTTGGAAAAATCCTGTTCTAATTAAAAGAGTTTACCATCATGGGTACTAAGCCCTGCCTGTGTTTCAAAATGGCCATGGGGGCACTTTAACTAAAGCTCACATGGCAAGGTTTAGTTAAAACACCCCCACAGCCATATTGAAACATGGGGGAGCTTAATACATGTTTACGGTGAGGTGACGCTGGACCATTCTCATTAGAACATGACCTAGCACATCTATAGACAGCCCAAGGTGCTACCCTGTGTTGCCTATTGGCCCTTTATTCATTAGTTTACCACATGTGTTTCAATCATGGAAATGTTATTTATAAGCCAGTGCCATGACCCTCCTTAAATTTTTTGTCTGCTTCTTTTTCCCTCCTTCACTCTTCCCCTTTGCCTTGATATTTTTTTCTTTGTTTTCCCTTTCCTCTGTACTGCTTTTCAAAGACAGTTTAAAAAGTCTGGGTGGTGGAGTTACAGTCCTATTGAGCAAATACTTTATATTTTGCATACATAACCTTCCTCAAAACAAATCTAACCTAGAGCAACTGACTTAACATGATGGTGGGTCCTAACCTATCCTTTTCCTATCTTCAGCTTGAAAAATATGCAATTTACTCCCCTTGGGAAGACTATCCTTTCCACGACTGACAAAATGACTCTCTAGGGGACAGATTTTTCAAGAGCAACTCAAATTTAAGAGGACAAGAGCCACTGACTTTCATGAGACATCTGTTCCTAAATCTCTCAGTAGTTCTTCAAAAATCTCAGGAATTTTTCAATCATTTACTGACTGGGCATCTTTGTTCTTTTTTTCAAAATATTTTTTCCTCACTCTCTAGACAAGAGATGATTTGTTTCTGAGGCATTTTATATCCTAAATTGAAGGAAGCTGATAAGAAAAGATTACACCTTCCCAGGTGACTATGAGAAGAGTTCCATGAACCAGTTACTTCCAATGACAGTGGTGGTCACCATTTTCTAAACTGTGTTAATTTCAAATTAACACTTCAAATTTCAATCAAATTTCAATTTGAATTAAGGGTTAATAGACAATCATTGACCATCAGGGAAGTTTTCATGCATTTCTGCACTTCTGCAGTAGAGACAGCAGGGGGCACCTAGTGCTATACCTTGTGGTGGGCATAAGCAACTACAAGCCCTAGATAGTTGCTGCATATACATGTTAAGTAATACGGTTCAAATTTCCTACTTCAGATTGCCCTAGTTTGCAATAACTTTAATCCTCATTTAATGAGGAATAATTAATTCGGACTAGAGCCAATTTTAATTCAGACTACAGATGTCCCCAGATTAAACCTAGAAAAACATGATATCTATAAACAGCCTGTGTGAATAAAACTGCTAGCTGCTTTAACCAGAAACAGCTGTGAGTACTCTAAAGACCATAAGCTGCATTACAGATGTGCTGATTACCATGCATGCTTATAGCAGAGGACAGAGGAGGGCTGTAGTTTGACTTTAAACCTCTCAACGAGGAAAGCTAATGAATGGTAGATGACCGAGTGAGCAAAGGGACCAAGGACTTGGTTTTGGGAAGCTGAGTGATAGTTTACTAGGATCCTTGACATTCCATTTACTCCTAAACAGAACAGACCTAGTGATAAGGAAGGAGATGAAGTTCCCAAACAGGGAGTTAGGATCAAAGTGAATTGGTGGAATAAGGCCAGCACAGCCAGCAGCAGTTTAGACAGTAGAAAGGATTCTTACTGCTTACTACATCACACAAATTAGGCATTTGGGGTCCAAACAATAGCTCCTTGAAACCAGGACCATTGAATGTGTTTCTCTGTGGGACAGAAAGAAACATTTAAGGCTGAACGATATAAATACAGAGAAGATAAAACCTATCATTTGCAGATCAGTCCCCCCTGGCAATCTGAATGAGGTAGCCAGTGTGCCTTGGCTGAAGGAGAGCAAAGTACCTCAATACTTTTATTTTTTAAAAGAGGCAGGGAGCAATAACCATTCTGTATTTCTGCTTAAGCCTTGGAGCTTATGAAAGAAGAGTAGTATTAAATAGCTGGGAGCAGCAGTGGGGCACATCAGTATAAATTAATTATCATCATCACCTTTTGCAGGGATCTGAGGATGGCCCAGCCAAGTTACCTCAATCCAATCTATTTATTTCAGTCAAAGGTACAATGAGTGTACATACAACTCACTAGGCTACTGTGCAGCAAAAAAACCTTGAGTCACATTCCCTGCAATGTCACTACCCAACATCCTGTGGCAGCCATGTGGTTTGTGACTCCACAAGCCCAGACAACTTTAAAAAGATGTTCTAGGTCATGGGGTAGGCAATTATTTTGGCTGGAGGGCCGCTTACCAAGTTTTGGCAAGCTGTTGAGGGCATTTCCTGTCCCTTGACAGATGCCCTGCCCCCTGCTAGCCATCTTGGGACCTGAAGTCCCACTCCCTAACCCCTGACCTTTGCCACCAGAAGTCCCTCCCCTTGCCCCCTAGAAATATTCCTTTCAGCAAGGGGGTTTGCCCACTCAGAACCAGAAAAAATACCATATTATATTCTAAAAATCAACCATCTACTACAACATTCATTAATTTAGTTTCAAAAAATATTTCTACCCTGATTTACATGAATTTGTGTAGTGTACATAGAAGAGATTGCACAATAGCTTAAAATGAAGTCTTACTCTTGTATATTGTGGGAGGGTGTGGGGTATAGCTGGGTGGGTCTAGGTCTATGGGGGGCTGTGGGTATGTGGGGGAGGGTGTGGGTGTGTGATTTGTGGGGGGGTGGATAGGCATGGGTGTGTGTGGGGTGGGAGGCATGTGGGTGTGTGTGGATATGTGGGGTGTTGGTGGGTATGGGGTTTGTGGGGGACTGTGAGTGTGTGGGGAGAGGGTGGCTGGGGAGGGTGGCATGTGTGGAGGGGAAGGGTTTGCCCACAGCCCTCCTGCGGCAGGTAGTGCCCCTGCCAGCACTCCTCCAAACCCGGGCTCCGGGCTCCTGCCACTCCTGGCCCCAGGGCAGGGCCTTGCTGCTGTGTCTGCTGGCTCCTGCTGCTGGCTTCCTCTGGGTCCTACTGCCACTGTCTCCTGTCATCTTTGACAGGCAGTCAGAGGCAGATAAATATTAATTTTCGAAATTTTTTAGAGGCTCCGCAGGCCAGATAGAATGGTCTGGTGGGCTGATATGTATCAAGGACCAGATAGAGGACTTGGATTCATTGTTGGAAAAATCCTGTTTGCCTTTGAACCTAGCAGTGGTAGATGGTACACCGGAGAAAAGACATTAAATAAAAACTTTGGGAACAACAGAGGAAAAAGAATTGATAGCGACAAGACAGTCACCCATCAATGGAAATTAGATTGCTGCCTTTGGAAATGAAAATAGTTTAGACTAATCTGGGGGGCAAATCTGGAAGGTTTTGAGAGGTCTTCTAAAGGCAAACAATGATTTATGCTAATAGTGCTGACTAGGTAAATCTAAAGACTCAGTGGGAAGTAGCATTCATCATGGTCTATGAGCAGTAATTCTTTGGGAGTGCAAGCAGGTTTAGCTTTGCTATCATGACCAGAAGTATTACAACATGAAGGAAAGGGAATAAAAAGGGACTGAAGAACATATACAGAAGTTACATTTGTCACACGGTTGGCCCCATGAAAGTGTGCTGCAGCTGTGCCCTTACAGAAGTGCATGGCTGCGCAGCATTTTAAAGTGCCCAATCACACAACAATCTGAACCCTCATTTCATGAGGGTTCTGATGAAGGCACTCCAAAGCGGAGTGTTTTCATTAACGTCTGTCACTGCATGCCAGAAGCAGGGCCGGGCTGATACAGTCTAGCACTGCCCTTAGTGCTGTCTTCAAAATGGGAGGGAGTTCCATGTGGGTTTTGCCCAGCCTGCACTGGAGGGTGAGGCAGGTGGATTGGAGCCCCCAAACCGATTTCCCTCCCCTACTATCCTATTCTGAAGACAGCACTGGAGCTGGAGGTGGAGGGGGCGAGGCAGGGCTAGGGGACAGCAGCTGCTTCAATCTGAAGCTTGATCCCTCAACCCCCAGACCCAATAGCAAACGTCTGGTGGGAATGCTGTAACTCACGGTGCTTCCTGTGAAGTGCCAAGAGTTACAGTGGAAAGCTGTACAGCTGTCAGTGCCCACTGCATCAAGGAAGGATGGCCACAGAAGTCTGTGCATGGTTCCAGCAACTTTTAAACTGAAAGGGGTTTGTAATGATTCTTGTGATTGGTTGCTGGCCCAGTATACAGGGTGTTTATAAAGTCCATGTGCAACTTTAAACTTTAATACTTTGGATATACACATGATAGGAGCAATCTATAAATGGCAACTGAAAGCAGAATTCATTAAGTTTTTACCATAGCATAAGCTTTTTTATCCATTTTATTTCAGACCTTGCAACTGAAAATGAAAATAAGTTCCAATTCCAAGATGAATTGGAAAATCAGATTTTACAATGTATTACAAAATACATGGTGGTTATGTTGAAGTCTAGAAATTTGAGCTGTATTGTATTAAAACTTAATGAATTCTGCTTTCAATCACCATTAACAGTTTGCTTCTATCATGTGTATAACCAAAGTTATTGAAGTTTAAAGTTGAACAAAGACTTTATAAACACCCTGTACTTATGCCCAAAACTTAGTTGAAAAAAAAATGAATCAGACACTGGAAACGTTAGGGTAAAATTCAGTGAGGTAAGCATATGATGAGTCACAGAAATGGAGTTTACCTTTATCTCACCTTTCTGTATGAATCATAGGACACAATGGAAGGTGCACACACGCCTGGGCATTGAACTAGGGAGAAGAAATTAGCTTACCCTCCCTGCAGCCCTTTAAACCTCAACCTAGAAACTTGGCCTTGTAGACAATATGGCCCTTTTTATTTATATTGTATTTATAAACAAGTAACAGATTTCATGGCTTTTAGCTAATAGACTATACCATATTATTTTATTTTTCATATATTTCATCCTCTAAACTTAAAAAAGAAATGGATTCAAATGGACTGTATGGTAAAAGCTGGAATAGTACAATCAGTAGTTTACAGAAATTGGCTCAAGATTTTGTTTGATGGCTCGTTTCAAACAAAAAGTAGCTCCTTTCTATATGTAGAGGCATGGAATTTACCCCTACTGTTTTATGTTATTTTTCATGAAGGGAAAAAAACCCCAGGATGGTATACCTAAACACTCAGAGTCATATTTTGAGGAGAGAACCAAATGTGGTCTAGTGAAATAGGCTAAAAATACCTTCCAAGGGTCTATGCATGCTGTGAAAGGTTGTGGGGGTTTTTTTGTTTGGTTTTTGTTTTGTTTTTTTAAACTGTTTGTACACCAAGAAAGAGCAAGGAATATAAAGTTATAGGGCGATTGCAATCTATGTGATAACATGACAACAGCATAATGCACACCTTACTTTCCTAATCACTGGGAGAAAATACTGTCATGCAAATATACTGTGTTATTAGCATAAGTAATTGGCATATCTTCTCTAAACAAAAGGAGATTATAAATTGAAGGTTTAGCTGCTACTTTTTGTTCCTTGTCATTGTATTCAAGATCAGGCATGTAGCAAAGCAGTCGTCATCTTACGCTTTTCAGAAACGTCTATTTTAATTAATATAGCAGAGATGAATATTCTGGACTAGATTCTGAGTGCACAGAGGGATAAATCTAGAGTATCCTCATTGTCTTCAATCAGGATAAGATTAGATTCTGGACTAATGGCCATGGCCCCAGTTGGAAACAGACTCAAGACAGTGCTTAAACCTGGGCTTAATTTTAAGTAAGCGTTTAAATCCTATTTCAGTCAATGTACTTATATTAAGCACACACTTAATGTGTGTCTGATGTTTCCTGAGCTCCTTCTGAAGGAAGAACATTATTTTGACTTGTGCTTTCAAATAAGGATGCAGAGGAAGCTCTCTGTAAGGTTCCATCTCCTGTATGGAATGGCTGAAAGGGACTTGTCTGCTTTTCTGACCTGTGTATTAAATCGTTCCCCAAAATCTCTCTTAGATCTGGCAACACCCTACCACCATCATAGTACAATTCTTCTCCCATGAGGCAGATTTTTTCAGTGGTAGGACCAATGCTGGGACATTATGCTTCTGGGCTCCTCATGTCATAGGTTTCTTTCTTATTCTGGAGGCTGATGTGTCCCAGAATACAATATGCTCACATGGAATGGACCAAATGATAAAAAAGGTAAATCACCAAAACAAATCTTAATAATTAAGTGGGTCCTTAATATAATACACAGTCTACTTATTATTTATAATAATGTTGCTTCAGCTGTTTGAGATGTCATAAGGAATCCTTTTTCTTTGTAATGTTCCACTTGCCTCAAATATGCCAGGCAACTGACACACACTGTTCTCCCCTCTGTGTTTCCTGGCATACTGAGAGATTTAAACCCGCCTGCTTGTTCATATAATGTCGCAGGCTTTCTTCTTTGTTTATTGTTATCACTGGCAAGATAACTACAAAAAAATCACAAGAAACAGATGGCTAAGAAGAGAATGAATAATATGCATTCTACCAGAGGTGTAGCTGGGCAGTTTTGCGCCCTGGGCAGTGGCAGGGCGTGGAGCAGCTGCTATTTTTGTGACTCCCTGAGTTGGCACCTGGGGCTAGTGTCCTGCTTGCTCCCCTCTTAGTTACACTGCTGCCTTCTACCATCCCATATGCTACCTTATTCATTTCACATAGGTCTGTCAAAGCCCAGGGTAAAGCTCCCCTTCGGGATGCTCCAGATTGCTGTGTATGGGTCCCAATGGGCTTCAGCCCATGTGTTCTCAAACCTCCTTTAGTCTAAATAAGCTGCAGTGTTACCTCTTTTCTTGGCTTTTTTGGCATACATCCTGGGACTAGACTTACTGTGGGCCCTGCACAGAAATAGGCAGCCTAGTTGCTTTGGGCCCTTGGGAACAGTGCCAGATTTCCCAATAGCTCAGTAACTTAAACTCACCTTTTTCCTGAGTTCCACTTGCCTGACAGCTCACCTCTTCAGGGACACATGAAAGGGGGAGCACATCATGCACAAGCTTTGCAAACAGTTCCACAAACTGATCAGCAATCCTTCTAGACCTTAGCAGCACAAAAACAGATCTAGACAAAAACGTGTACACATTCCCTTGCATCAAATTTCCTCACTACTGCTGAACACTCTTTGGTCTTAGGTCAGAGTCTTTTAAAATGTCCATGGGACCTCCCCTACTGTGCATGGCTTCTCTTTACTTTCTAGCCAACTCTCCTTTTTATTTGGCTGGATCCCTCTGCCAAAAGAGCTTGGCCTTCTGTTTCCTGCTGCTTTATCTCTGGGCGTTCTTTTGAGTTCCTCTTTGCCAGATGACTTCTTACTCAACTTTTTCAGATCCCCACTAAATGAATGCTTGCTTAGATACCTTGTCTTCCCTCCCTGCTCCCACCTAGATGTTCAACCTTAAACTGGTTCTGCTGGGTGGGAGCCACCTCATTGTCCAAGGATGTTCCATTTGAATGGACACTCATCACAGTTTAAAGTCTAATGAACCTTCATTGTTAGGTCTGTTTTAGGTTCAAGAATTATTCCTGTCATCAGCTTTATATTTACAGGACGATCTTCCAGAGTTACTGTCCTTTAAGAACCAAACTTTACTCCATGTTCATACAGATTATTATTAGAAAGTTATTAGAGAAAGGCTGGCCTGCTGGTTTGAGTTCAGGACTGGGAATGAGAAACTCATGAGTTTTAGTCCTGATTTAGACATGGACTTCTGCTGCAACCTCAGAAAAACTACTTGCCGTCCTGCCTCAGTTTCACTACTTGTAAATTTGAATAATAACATGCACTCCCTTAATTTCCAAGACTACCATGAGATTTTATCATTAGTAGTACTACTACAAGTACTTGTATTAGTGCAACATCTGGGATCCACAGTTACAGAGCCAGGCCTCCTTGGGCAAGTTGTTTAATTAGTACACTAATTCACCAGAAATGTTAATGATGACTGGAGTGGAAAACGCTGGTAGAGTTATGATATTGCTCAATGTGAGTAAGGATGGCAGAGATGAAGTGTGCTAATTATTATTTAGTTAAGACAACAATGAAGTAAAAATAGTTACCAATGTAACTGAAAAGGGGGCAATAGCATTTAAATAAGAGCATTCCTGCCTATACCCTTACAAGAAAAGTTATATTAAGTTACAGTCTTATACCAATAACTCCAAAGTTATGAATGGCAAGGCACCTTCATTCCAAGCCTTAAATTTTAGGATGTTCCACTTTAAAAAGTAAAAGAAAAAAGCCCTTTAGACTGAATTTTTTTTTCTCTCTGAAATCAAAAGTTTCACTTTAGTTTAGAAAGTCTGATAAAACACTTTTGGACCATTTTTAGAATTAACAGAGCATGCAAAATTGTGTTTCTCCAATGATCAACACAATTTTTGATACTTCCTTGTTCTCAGAAGGACTAAACAAGATTCTATGCTTATGTCTTCAGTTGCAGTTTCGTCTTCCAAGGAGACAAGTCTGAAGCCAATGCGTGCATATTCTTGCAAGGGGATCCAAGAGCATAATGGATCCATGTACCACTGATGTTAACAGCACTCAGCTCTACATTTGGAGAAGGACCAATGTAGTAGATTTTGATAGACAGAGCCCTGGTTAAGAATAATCTATATTATCAATGTCTGAAGAACACCTACTATGCCTGCACAGCATGCTATTTTTTATTTAGATTAAAATATAAAGCCTTCTCTCACTAACACAGGCCAGCATCACTGAATTGAATGGATCTGGATCTTTGGCTTTATATTCTAGCATATCAAGATTTCAGTGCCCTAGTCTACACAGAAATATGTGGAAGTTGATAGTATTTCAACATGCAGTCACACTGCTTTTTCCTATCCTACAAAGTACTGAGGAAGTATAAAAAATGTATATTAATTCAATTAATGGTTGAAATTTTAAGTGCAAGAGAGTCAAAGTTATGCTTTGTGTAGCAACTGTAACTCTAATACACTGTACAGGCAATATTGGCATTAAAACTGACCCGTGATAGAGTGATACAGATAGACTAAAAGTAGCCAGAATAACATGGGCTGTGGACAGCACAACTTTGAAAGTCATGGGTGATGTATCATTTTGTTAATGTTGCATTAGCAGAGTTTTCTGCATTAAAAAAAAAATATCATTCACACAAACTGCTCAAGTCTAGCTTGATAAATTAGATTTTGCACAAGGTACAAGACCAGCAAGGATATACTTTCTGACAGCTAAACTATAAATCCTGCCTAAAATATTTTCTATAACATGCAATCTAGCATACTGCAGGAAGCTGCCAATACTGTTACTTCTGAAGGGCTTAAAAAACTGGAAAGGTTGGCATTTAAATACAAGCAAACAAACAAAAAGATTAACCAGGTCTTTATTTTTATAGTTCCTCATGAAATCCTTGGCTTCTCTTGAGTCAGCGGCAGTTTTACCATCAGCTGAGCATTTCACCATCTCACCTTAATCAAGAAAATTACCTGAAGCTGAGTTGTTGTTCATCTGTGTGCCTGATCATTTACTCCATTACTCCTGTCCTTTTCTCAGGCCTGGCATATCCCTACATTTTGTATCAGTATTTTTAGTCAAAGAGGTGATTTTTAATGGAAATAGTTACATGGATGCACCCCTAACACAGAAGCAGTTACATCCGAATAAAGGTAGCTTCTAACAGTTTAGCCTTCCCCCTTATTCATCCAGGAATAAGCTATATTGGTCTGTGTCCTTTTATACAAGTATCACTACCTCCACATGAAAGGAATCATATTGCTTTAACTGGCAAGGCCTGCATATTGCATGTTCACTGTGGTGTTAATAATGAAGGGAGACCTACGATGGGCTGGACACACAACTAGCATGCATGACACAGAAATGTTCAAGCTAGGGCTGTGCGAAACTTCGGCAGCCATATCATTTTGTAGGTGTTTTAGTCTGTTTTGACAGCTGAAACACTGAATTCAAAACAAAACAGAAGACTCCAAAACGTCTCTGAAATGAAATGGAAACATCCAAAATGTTTCAGAAATGTTTCAGATGTTTTGGAGCCGGGCTTGCAGGGAAACAGAAACTAAGAAGAGGGAGAGGGAAGAGGGGCGGAAGGACTGCTCTGATACTGACATCTGTCGCTGGCCAGTGTCTGCGATCTGTCCCTGAGGTCCCTTCCAATCCCAGTGCTCTGGGGGAGGGATGGCAGCCTGCTGTCATCCTGCATACAGATCTGGGGGCCTACACCCCACGGGAGGAATGTCGCACAGCTCCGCAGGGCTCCCGGGGCGGGGTGCAGGCCCCCGGATCTATGTGCGGGATGACAGCATCCTGCCACTGCTGGCTGGGGCCAGAGCCAGCACCCAGGTCTGATCAGCACAACCAGCACCAAGCACAGCACGGGGAGCCAGATCCCCTCCAGATTCAAGGTAACTCACAGTCCCCCAGCATCCCAGGATGCTTTCCATCTCCCCTACACCCCACCCTGCCCCTTGTAGAGTAGGCAGGCTGGCCTTGGCCCAAGCTATCTGTTTCAGCTGAGCAGAGGCATGCACCCGCCACCCACCTTCTGGCCTGAGCCACTGCAGGCATGTGGCTGCATTTCTAGAATCAAAAGTGAACGTCTGTTCACTTGTTTATTGATTCAGTCTATGCAGTTTAGGCTAACCTGCCAAGATTGAATGGCTTCAGCCTTGGGCTTTTTGACTGTCCGTACTTAGCCTCTCTCTTTCTATAAATCCTTCTTACTAGTCTATGAAGGTGCATAGAAACCCTGCCTTCTGTCTGATTTCAGACTAAGATGGCTAACTACCTCTTTGTGCTTTAACTATACTAGCTAGGACTACTGGAGATTAAAGGATAAATAATGCAGTATGATTTTTCAGACATGGCTAGAAATAAAATTCAAACTGTTTCTTGAACCCTTCCCAATCATCACAATTAATGCATCACAGATTGGAATTCCAGTGTAGGGGGAAGAAAGAAATAGGAAAGACGTAACCCAGGTGGCTTTAAAAGGGGCTGCTGCTCACTGTTTATGGACCAAAAAAAAAGAGAGAGAGTTTGTCTTGGAAAGTGAAAAAGGGACGGGAACTAACTAAGAATCTATCAAGTCAATTAAGGCTTGCAGGGAAAAGACAGAGGCAGCCAAACAGTACAACGAGTTAATGTTTGCCCAAGGGACGGCGTGAGAAGAAATACTAGAGCAGAAGCTCTGCAGGCTGCTGAGTAAACTGAATGGATGGTTCTAAAATGGCTGAGCTACTCAACTGCCTTTTTCAATGAGTTGTTAATAGAGAAAAATACGTTATATGGAGAGTCAGGAAGTAATGAGGATCTTGTCAATACAGCAGTGGATAAAAAGTGGGTAAGGAACAATTTGGAAAAAGAAACACCGCACAAATCTGCAGACACAGACACTGTGCCTTCCAGGTCCTTAACAAACAATGAGTAATAAATTTGGAAGTACTACAGAGAGTGGACTAGGTACAGAGAAACAAAACACAGACATAACACAGAGCTTTTATTACGCTACAAAACAATAAAAGAAGGAAATTGTGATAATTCTGTTTGGATTTACAGTCATTTCATTTATTTGTAATCCCTGAGAAAAGAATAAAAAAAAATTGACCACAATAATCTACAAGAGGAACAATAAAACAGTCTTATTTTTAGGGACATCAACAGATACCAGACACATCTAATTAAATTAGAAAAGGACCCAATTCAGGCAACCTTACCCCATGAGCAGTCTCAGTGATTTAAAATAGGACTGCTTACAGAGTACTATTCAAGTTACCCCCATGCAAAGGGTTAGCAAAAGGGACTTGATTTTCCATTGTGCCCAAGGTTTGCTTACAAGATCAGAGCTGGAGCTGCAAGCAGATGGCTTTGGGCTCCCTAGCCACATCCACATGAGCAGGGGCATGTGTTTGCAGCAGCACAAGTAGTAGTGGCACAAATTTGTGCCGCTACTTTGTGCCATAGTGCATGCCCCTGCATGAACAGTTTGCAGCAGGACACACTGTCCCTCTGATCCATGAGCTGGAGTGGAGGCTGGCTGGGGCACAGGGTGCCTAAGTGCGGGGCTAGCGAGCAGGCAGCCCCTGTGCCCTAGCCAGCTGGGGAGCAACACATGTGCCTTGAGACGGGGCTCCACATCCCTCAGCGCAGGGGCTCCACAGCAGAGTCACCACGCTGAGGCACACAGGCAGGGGAGCAGCCAGCCCAGAGCTGCCTGCTCCCCCATCTCTGCACGCTGCAGAGCCCCCCACGCTGTGGCACCCTGGGTCCCAGCTGGCCACTCCTCAGCTGTGTGCCTCAAGATGGGAGAGCAGGCAGCCCTGGATTGGCTGCTCCCATCTCTGCATGCCTCAACGCAGGGGCAGAGCAACTGGCTAGGGCACAGTGTGCCTCGAGATGGGGGGGTCCATGTGCCTCAGCACCTGCTGTCCAGGGCTGCCTGCTCCCCTGTCTTGTGGCACACTGCATCCTCCCCAGTCTTGGGGCACGTGGGGCACTTGTACACATGACAGGGGGCTTAGTCCTCAGGATTTTATTCTATGCCCCTAAATTGAAACAGTAGGTTTTTAATTGAAAACCACTGTTTCAATTTTTCCAATATGTTACAGCGAGGGGCCCGATCTCTTTTTTTCTTTTTTTTCCAGTGGAGTCTGCCTGCCTCTTCTGCACCCAGAGGCTGAGCTGCCAGTGGGCCAAGCAGCCCATGAACTGCGGGAGGCTCCAGTCCTTCCCTCCACGGTGGCGGTGCCTCCTGGGGCCACCCAGGTGGGCTGCTAGAGGGCTGCGTGCACTTGGAGGCAGCACCTAGCCTGATCCAACTCTTCCCTGAGCCTGCCTGGGGAGAAGCGTCTGGCGGGCTTCCAGAGGGTGGACTCAAGGAACAGCTGAATTGGGCCAGGTGCTGCCTCTGAGCTGAGGCTGCACGTGACCCGCTAGTAGCCAGCCCAGGCAGCTCCAGGGGGCGCCGCCACCTCGGAGAGAAGGACCGGAGCCCCTCTAGAGCTCAGGGGCCTCTTGGCCCACTGGTAGCTTGCCCCCCAGCTGTAGGAGAGGTGGGCAGGCTCCACTGGAAAAAAAAAAAAAAAGGATCAGGCCCCTCACTGCTTTTGCCTTCGGCAGGTACCTGCTGAAAGCAGAAGTGGCGAGGGGCCTGATCCTTTTTTTTTCCTGAGAAGCCTGCCTGCCTCTCCCGCAGCTGGGTGGGAGAGAAGGGGGCTCAAGCTGACAGGTGCAATGCATCATTACAAACTAAACTACATCCATATGTAGTTTAGCTTGCAATGATGCAAACTCATCTAAAACCCCCAAAACTGGCACA
The DNA here is from genome assembly GCF_001723915.1 of Gavialis gangeticus. Taxonomy (NCBI): domain Eukaryota; kingdom Metazoa; phylum Chordata; order Crocodylia; family Gavialidae; genus Gavialis; species Gavialis gangeticus. The sequence goes on from NW_017729022.1 coordinate 67,959,513, forward strand.
CGTGTAATATGAGATGCTATTAAGCCACACAAATGACTTTTTCGTCATGTGTACATTGTGACAACCATCATGTGTATAAGCTCCTGTGAAGTCCCTGTCTCAAGGTACTATGTGCCCCAGACAGCCCAGGAGAGTGGGGGCTCTATGGCGTGCAGAGATGGGGGAGGCGGCAGCTCTGGACTGCATGCTCCCCCATCTATGTGTTTGTCTCAACACATGCCACTGGTGGCACCATAAACCACATGTGCCTGCATGTGTGGATCCAGCCCCCGAGTTCAGATCCCCCCCAATGCTGGCACAAGCTAGGACTTTGGAAGAATAGCCTCAACCTATACCAAAGCCTCCCTGCTCTGCAGACTGGATGCAGTAGCTCCACAGGCCAGATTCAGCTATGAGCCACATGTTGTCAAGCACTTTATAGGATTGACAGAAACAGAAGTGGAAGGTGCAAAATCATAACTCCACTATTTCCTTCTCATTTGTTTGCCCTCCCTTCAAGCGGCAGTTCTCAGCCTCATTAGATCTGAGGTCCCCCTTGGAAAATGCCCATACTTCACTTTCACTCATATTTTAACTACAGAAAAATAATAGAGCATTTCTTCTGCGGAAGAAAACTCAGATCGATCACAACAGGTCAGAATGTTTCTAACATCATGGATTCCTATTTGAAATCTCTGGGTTTAATCTTGTGAATCATGTTTGTACACCTAACAGTGTTAATATTGTATGGCACACTGCAGCACTCCTGAATTGATATCAAGGCACCCCAGGGTCCCATGGTACCCTGGCTGAGAATCACTGACTTCAAGCCAAATGCAGGGGCCTCCACACAGAGAATGTAAGGAGTGGTCATGTAGGACCAGGACACACTCCAATTCTGCATAAACTAGCCCATGACTATTACATAAAACCTTCTGTTGTGTTTTATAATAATTTGCAATATAGAGAGGGACTGCTTTAATTATGCCTAAATACATGGCTGCTTGCCTACTTGAGGGTCTTACAAAAGAAATGTGCTACAGGAAAGGAGCTGAACATCAAGTGGGCCACTTCACTGGCAGATGAAAGTCTCATCTTTGCAGAGGGTCACAACACTATTCAAATCCTATGTAAGCCCTTGACATAAGACATAAGACTTGACTGGTACACAGGCTTTGTGCAAAGTGAAATTCACTCCCCTGGGTGCACCAGGAGAGAGTGGGCGCTGTCTGAAGGGTGCATCAAGGCAGGTCTGGAATTTGCATGAAAACAGAGGCATAACTTGCACTCTCAGTAATATCCTGCTGGGAAGGGAGGAGATGCCAAACCCTGGGCAAAATACTGCTGGGAAATGAGGTGGGGTGGAGAAGAAGAGCAGGGGCAGGAGAGAAGGTGGGTGCCAATGTGATCTGTTGCAGGGACTTAAGGTCCCTGGTTGATGGCTGGCACATAGTGGTCTGCCCAGCCTTGGCTATTGCTGCTGCTGCTGCTACAGCAATGGTTTGGAGTCCCTGCACCTAGCTGCTGCTGTAGCACCATGGACTCCTTGGGGAGCTGCCATTCTGGTGCCCCTTCTAAGTAGGCACTGAGGGCTGGTGCCCTGCTCACCCACCCCAAGTTATACTTCTGCCTCTAAGCTATGATACAAAGTATGAAGAAGAGAGAAGAGGCATCCTGCAAGGAGGAAGGAGCCCAGGCAGCAATACAGGAGAGCAGAGGCACAGGGAGTTGGGTAGAGCCTGAAATGACAGGGCAAAGCATTTGAATTGCCATCACTTGTTATGAACTCAATTCCAATACAGTATTAGCTACATACACAACAATTGCCCAGCTGGACACATACAGCATTTCTTGTTTCCTTTATTGTTAGGGACCTAGCCAAATTGAGGTGGCAGACGGGCAATTCTGTGGGCCAATTGTGGCGCTAGATGCCATTTTTGTGGGCACTGTGGCAGGACCCTCCCCCCTGCCAACACTTCTGATTGGCAGAGGGGCCCTGGCAGCCCTGCCCCTCACTGCAGATTGGCAGATGACCCAAAACCATGGCATAATTATCCTGACTAAGCCTGCGGAACCTATTAATTGATGCATTATTAAGCAATCTAAGCATTCAATTAAACTCTAAACTGAAATGTCTTATGAAATTAAAGCTATATGAATTGTAAAAAGCTATAAGAAGCTATATGAATTGTAACTAATAACATCACAATACTTTATTAATGATGTAAAAAAGAGTTTAGCAGTACTCAATGCTAACTTTGAGACTGGCAATTCATGCTAGCTGTTAAACACTAGCATGCAGCATCCACCGGCAGTTGCCACTGGTATCCTCCATCTCTGCAGGATGAACACTTTTATGTACACTGAGATTGCATGCTCAGTGTCCACTCAGTTGGTTCAAAGGATAAGGCAGTGTTTTGCCAGAGAGTACAGATGTGGAAACTGGTCAGAGTTCTAAAACACAGGCATCTGGCACTCTGACAAAATTCATGTAAGTAGCATGTTCCTTGTCATGCTCTTTCCCCCATCCAGGGATTGTTATCACTAGCTGAAGGTCACAACTCAGAAAAGGCACCTGGTTGGGGTCCAAAATGCAAACAGCAGTAAAAAAGGAGGCAGCCAGTTGTCTGAACTGCTGTGGCAGAGACAGGCTGTACCTGTAGTACTGGTTTAGCTTCACAGCTATTACCGGAACACGTCCCTTCTGCGCTGGTTTTCACACTGACAGCTTGACAGTTCTTGTGATGCCCTGTCTTTGACCCAGCTTATCAAATACATCAGCTTGCTGTGTGCATTGTGGATCAAAGCATGCCTGGTTTCAAACAATGTTAGGAGCTCCATGAAATGGGTGGCAATTTCCACCAAAATCTTAACTTGATCTTGAATGTCTCCCTATTCCAAGAGATCAAGTAGCTTAAGCCTGCACTGTGTACTGGGTGCGATTTCCAGCTCCTCGCGCACAAACTGCTGGTAGTACTGCATATGACTGGTATGGTAACAGACTGTGTTGAATCACAAATTCCACCTAGTGAGCACAGACACTGGTGGCAGCGACATAGTCACATGCGGGTCCCCACTTTGACTGGTAAGGGACTCCCTGTACTGGAGCTTA
>NW_017729022.1:67967603-67969238 GCF_001723915.1 Gavialis gangeticus
AGCTTATCAAATACATCAGCTTGCTGTGTGCATTGTGGATCAAAGCATGCCTGGTTTCAAACAATGTTAGGAGCTCCATGAAATGGGTGGCAATTTCCACCAAAATCTTAACTTGATCTTGAATGTCTCCCTATTCCAAGAGATCAAGTAGCTTAAGCCTGCACTGTGTACTGGGTGCGATTTCCAGCTCCTCGCGCACAAACTGCTGGTAGTACTGCATATGACTGGTATGGTAACAGACTGTGTTGAATCACAAATTCCACCTAGTGAGCACAGACACTGGTGGCAGCGACATAGTCACATGCGGGTCCCCACTTTGACTGGTAAGGGACTCCCTGTACTGGAGCTTAGGGCCTGGACAGTGCTTGAAGGCTTTCTTGAAGGAGAACACCGGACTATCCAAATCAGGGAACTGCGTGTGCCAGATGTCAGTTACTAAAGACAGAATGTGCGCACTGTAGGTGAAGTCCTCAACTCCACAGCATAGGCGCTGACTTTTATTTTTGCTGGGGAGGCCCTAAGATGATGCCCACCCTTGCCCCGGCTGGAGCAGAGCTGAGCAGAAGCTGTGGGGGATGAGAGTGGATACAGGCTGGCTGCGGTGAGCTGGGGGCTCCCTGCCATGCTGTCCTCCTTCCAGGAGCCTCACACCAGTTACACCACCATGGCAAGGTGCCCCCTGACTGCACAGCAGCAGCAAGGGGCACAACTCTGCACCACTAGCCCCACTGCTGCTGGGGCAGGGGCCACCCTGCCATGGTGGCATGGCTAGTGTGAGGCTCCGGGGGGTAAGGCAGCAGGCCAGGGAGCCCCAATTCCACAGCAGGCAGCCCACATCTCCCCCACCACACAGACAAATCTGGAAGGCATGTGCCCCACCCCACCCCACCCGACCCCATACCTTCCTCCCTGGAAGTATGCACAGTGGCAGGGTGCTGGTCCCCCCACACCCCTTGGACAAGCTGCCCACGACTGACTCATTCCCTGCCCTGGCCCTGGCCCCCATGCATCGCCCTGGCTGGGCAGCACCCACAAACCCAGCCCCTGCCCCACTAACTCCCTCACCATGGGGGCCTTGATCTGCAACCCCCCTTTAAACTTACTTGTAGGGAGCTGAGGGAGCTGCTTTCCACGGCTGTATTCCTGGCCATGCGCGTGCGCGCACACACACACACACACACACACACACACACACACACACACACACACACACACACACACACACACACACTTGAAGCTCCCTGTATCCCACTCCCCACAGCCCCTTGGAGGCTGAAACTCGAACAGTGAGGCAGCATTTTGCCAGGGAGTACAGGTGTGGAAACTGGTCACAGAGTCCCAAAACACAAGCACAGGCACAGGCATCTGGCACTCCTTGACAAAATTCACATAAGCAGCACATCCAGGTCATGCTCTTTCCTCCACCCAGGGATTCATTTTACTAGCTGAGGGTTACAACTCAGAAAAGGCACCTGAGTTGGGGTCCAAAATGCAAATAGCACAAAAAAAGGAGACAGCTGGTTGTCTGAACTGCAATGGCAGTGACAGGTTGTACCTGTAGTACTGGTTCAAGCCTCACAGCTATTACCAGAACAGGAAGGGACCTGAGCAGATCATCCAGTCCGACCCCCTGCC
>NW_017729022.1:67970328-67972277 GCF_001723915.1 Gavialis gangeticus
TGCTGCTTGGTTTAGCGGTCCAAGGCTTCCTCCTCCCTCCTCTTCCCCTTCCCCCAACAAGCCTCTCATTTGCTCCCTCTCACCCCCTCCCCCTCCCCGTGCTCCAAGGCTGCAGGGATTCCTACTCTTTTCTCTGCTTGCCATTAAGCTTTTGTTTTTTTGCAGCAAGTCTGCCAAAATCACAGAGAGCGCTATTTTTTTTTTTTACAAAAAATGCGAAGTCATGATTTCGGTAGGTCCCTAACTTATTGTGTAGGGTCAGGCCTGTGATATGCAGATGACCAAGATGATGTTCCTCATGCTGCTCCCAAAAACCAATCAGATGATTTATTTGCCAGCACTGCCAAACTCCAGTATCCAAATAGCCACCCTCCCATAATTAAATGGTTAGCTTAAAAATCATGAAATTTGGGGGGGCGGGGAACCACATGAATCTGGGTTTACTTATTTATCTCCAGATTTCTGAGTTCTTAGGATACACCTGGGTCACATCTATCAGCTTTTCTCTACAACTTCTTGACCCTGCATATTTTTTAAAAGGAAAGGTGGGCCTAAGGATAAGCTCCAAAAACTCGGGAACTTGCAATGGTATTGCCTGTTAAATACAAATAAATATATACCACATGCCTCTTAAATCTAAACATATCATATCTTTTTTCAGTGAAGAACAAACAGTAGCTGACAACAGAGAAATACTACATAAATGCTACTGGCCAGAGCTATTCAAAGGTAAAGCCTAGTCTGCCATTCCTACACTGTAAACTTTGTAGGACAGGGACCATCTTCTTTGTGTGTGTATATTGCCTAGTACAGCAGGGCTGTTGCTCATAAGTATTAACAATAAAAAGAATGATGATGCTAGCCAAGATTTTCTGTTGTGTCCAGCTCCTTTAGTAGAGGAGCTGAAAGAACCACTGAGGAGCCAGTGGCAGCTCCCTGATTCTGAGCCAAGTTCAATGCCAATACTCATATATGTGAGAGAAGTTAAACTAGACTACAGCATGCTCTGGATGTATATCCTCCACAACTATTAACAGTCACAGCATGCCGCTTTTGCAAGGGCATGGAGAGGGCATGCTACCAGAAGCAGCTGATTTCATGTAGGTTGAGGACATTATCGTTTCAAGGAAATTTTCCTCTGGCCAGATCCACTCAGTTGCTGACTTCTTTGCACCAGAAATAGAAAGGGACCAGAGAAAAGGGAAAAAAAAAATCTGTCTGCAAGTTATTTCTTTCTGTTTTACTGCCAGCATGGAAATAACTGCAGCAGCATGACAAAATAGGAAAGAATCTGAACTCTAGGTAAAGCACAAGGTTTAGAAATATTTTAAATATAAAAACTCATGTTTTAACAAACCCACTTTCCCAAAATACCTAATAACCCATAATGAAAACTGAAAATACTACAGATAAGTCACAGCCCATAAAGAGTGCTTGTACAGCATAAGGAATACCACTGGTATTTTTTGGTGGGGAAAGCAAAGCACTAAAGATTTTTAAAGCACTAAACAGAAGTCAGCTAAACCAATACCTACAATGAGGCAGCACGGGATGGTTATATCCAGCCGGTACAGGATGTAATACAACACACTTTAGTGGAAATATTTGGGCATATGTTTTACCCTGTATCACTTCCACTTGTGCTTTTCAGCTACTAACTACTAAAGCATGTTTGATTAGGCAATAGAAGAAATCTGTTCCTTCCAAAATTAACCACAAGCTCCTGGCAATAACACAGAGTACTTATTCTGGCCCTAACCACATTACCACCATTGCTAAACTGGCTTTCCAAACATAGAGAATTTGCCAAACTAAGTATTAAAAAAACCAGAATTGCCTCTGGTTTTATATAATCCCTATTTCAATAGCTAAAAGAAGTTATACATAACAGGCAATCATTGAAAAGGGAAAAGAGATGAAAACACCATACTTAAAAAAAAAAAAAAAAA
>NW_017729022.1:67972440-67984202 GCF_001723915.1 Gavialis gangeticus
AAAAAAAAAAAAAAAAAAAAGACTTTTCAAAGGTTTCTGTCCTTTGTCACTTTCCATTGACAGATCTTTAGAAAACTTGCAACTCTGGGACCTAAACCTGCATTCTTATTCATGGTAGCCTATCGGTTTCCATGGTAATACTCATGTAGGTAAAAGTTCCAGTATGGGGATAAAGATATCCTCTAACTTTTCATTGAAATAACCTTTTACACAGGATTGCTAACCCCAAATGTTCAACTTCATGAGGCTTCCCACAGTCATAAGACTAGCTAATAAGTCACACGATTTTTTAAAAAGTCATAAACTTAAGGTTCTTTTAATTCTCTTTCTGGCTCCTGAACCCTCAGGGGTCATGTTTCCCAGCTCTTCTCAGCAATCATGAGAGCTTAAAAAATGGATAAAAGAAAGCTGGGCTTATAAATGAGATCTCATGACTTCAGGCACCAATAGTTAAGAACAGCACCAAATATCATAAAATCATAGCACTGGAGGGGAACTCAAGAATCATGAAGTCCAGCCCTGACACATATACAAGATTCCCTATTCCCAGCCCACCCCAGACAGGATGCCCACCCCAGCCTCTTCTTGAGAACTTCCAGTGAAGGGGATTTCAGAGCTTCCTAAGGGAGCTCGTTCTATTGCACTGCAAACTATTGCAAGGCTTGAAATAAAACCATGAGAGCTGGCAACACTGAACTTTCAGGGTAATTGATTCTCAGTGGTCCCTGTTTACATTTTTCAGAGAGACAGGAATGACCTACGATTCCTTACTTCACCCCATGGGCAAAACTCCAGTGGGCTTCAGTATGATAAGAATTTCGTCTTACAAGTTTTTCCTATACACCAATAAAAGGTGTGAAACAGTCAGGTACACCACGCTGTACATCTTTCACCATTACATTTTTCAAATGTACTCTTCAAGATACAAACCTCATTTTTAAATATGCAGATCAAGTCATTATATGGGCAAGTTGCCATTAGCGTGCATGTGCAAATGAACATTTTTCTAATCCACAGTTTAGGGGTGAAAGAGTAGAGGCCAGTTTGAAAATATGACCAACTCGGCATGTGACAAACCTCATAGGCGTTCATAAACTGTTAACAATTCATACCTTCAAGCCCTATACGAACTCTAATCAAACCTTCCAACACACCTATGACTGAGGTACATAGGCATCATCCCTATTTTAGAGATGGGGAAACTGATGCAGGGACGTTACATAACTTGCCTTGGGGCACCAGAAAGGACTGTCATTCAGGAACTCCTTGTTCCTTGGCAGTGTGACTCCTTATCTGGAAAACTGTTTTGCTTCATGCGTGCACATGCAGTGCAGTGATCTAGTGTATATCACACAGTACTTCCTTCTCTCTGTCGTCTTAGGTATCAACTCAGCAGCGTTGTGTCTAACATGTCATTCTTTGTTTTCCTACCTTTGTTTCCTTTATTTATCACCAGAGATTGCATCCAAAGCAGCAAATCACACATCACCTGCCAGCCTGGTAAGTGGAAGCCCCAAAGTTACTCCTAAATGTAGACATGAGTCATGCCTGGGCAATCAGCATTGCTGTCTCACAGTCTATTCTTTATGCACAATATTCCGTTCATTTTCCACTTCCCAAATTACAGTTGTCGAATCCTATTAATTTTTAGAAAAACACATTTAAACCCAAACCTGTTAGGTCAGAAATAGAGCCTCTAATTTTCCTTTCCAAAACATAGGCGAGCCAAATGACAAAGAAAGAAAAAGGAAATCTGTACCAAACACACATCTGGAACCAATCTGCTATATGTAGCCACTGGGTGTCACTTTTGATATATACTGGGTCAGCAAAGGAGCACTTCATTGCAAATGAAATTTATTTGAAGACGGTGATCCTAACCAAACTAGACTGCACTGTATGTAATATATTGTGTACAGCCTGTAATTAGCAATTAGCCAGCAACAGTGATTTATTAACAAAATACCTTTATAAATGTAATAAATCCCACAAATGAGATCTTACCTCTCATTCTGAAGTGTGACTTTTGAAGGTTCAACATTAGGGTTTTCCCATTCCATCTGTGGACAATGCATGAAATAGCAGAGAGTATACAGAGCCTCAGGCTCCCAGTAGAGCGACCCCTGCTTGTGGTGCATAGGAGTCCCATTGCCATACTGCTTTGCGTTGAGAGGCTGGAGGTGATGCATTGCTCGAGACACCAAGTCACCTGGAAAAGAGAAGCTGGATGGTGGCTACTGTTGTCACATTCTTCTATCTTAATCAAATGAAATCTTCCCATTTCCAGACAAAAACACCAAGCAAACTCTTTGTGCTTTTCATTTACATTATCAGGCTGGAACAAGACATGGCAGAACAAGATCGCGTTCATCATTCATTTATATTTTAGCCAAACTAGTTTTATCTGTTACTTAGTTTTACATGCAGTGGGTGATACATATGGGCTGCAGAAAAGCCCACAAGAGTCTTGGGAGAATTCTTCTGACAAGTGCAACATAAGCCATCTTCCACTGGCCTCAAGTCCCAGTGGAGTCATAGCAGCTGTAGGCAGTCCTAGGAAGCTGTCCTAACCCCAGGGGACCAAAACATGCGTTGGAGGCTCTGCCAATGGTCAGTGTTGTGAAAAAAGACACTAAAACACCTTAAAGTCCCGTTGCTCTTCATTGAGGGATGTGCTTTCATTAATTATATACCAGAAGCACCACTTAAATCCAGCCACTTGTCAAGCAGTGGTTGGCAACTGAAAGGCACACAGAATGCTGCATGGACACAAGTGATGAGAGAAAATCCATCTTTTATAAAATATGCCACATAATCTTTAAAGAACTAGGGGGGCAGTACAACACCCATAGAGAGAGAGAAACAAAAGAAAATAACCTATGGGACTCCAACATAATCTAGCATTTTATATTTTAAACACCAGCATCTGTCTGCTTCATTCGGTGTCAGCCAGTCTCCCTGCTCCTAACTGCTTACTTCACTGCTATATGGTAGCCCATCAAAAACACTTTTATGCATTCACTCTGTTACTGGAAATGTGGAATCCTATTCAGTGCACATAATGAAGATTCAGGGAACAGGTGTACTTACCAATCTGAAGGCTGTCATTGCCAACTTTAAACTCTCTGTTACTAAAAATGATAATATTATACACAGAGCTTATGTTACACCCAGAAGGAAAGCCACAGTTCCTGAATCTCATGGCTTATTTTGAGATTGTGCAAGGGAACCAGACACATTCCAACATGTTGCTTCTGGCAAGCAATACATTCTAGTGCACAGTATTTGTTTTCCTTTCCACTCAATGTGTTAGGCCAAATTCCACCCTCAATCCCATAGGCGTAACCTCCACTGAAGTACAGGGAGCTCCATCTGTGGAAATGAGAGCAGAGTTGGCCCCTAGGCTCTGAAGAGCAATATGTAAAATCTCACCAGAAATATTTAACCAAAGTTCCACATAAGAGCTTGGCCTAAGCCTCATAAGTAATCCTAATGTTAGCAAAACAGAATCCACTGTAATAGCTGCTTAGGCTCCTACCAAACAGAATATGGTCCACCAGGAAGATACTTGTCTCTGACTACGGGGCTCTCAGTTTCTTCACGCACCAGATAAGGGAAATAAACTTGTGATAGGCAAACAGTGATCAATGAACTCAGCGGATAAGATTAGATTAGTTGACAGATTGGCAAACAGGCAGGAATATTTCTCAGAATTGTAGAGCTATTAACTAATTAAATAACAAAACTCCCCTGTGAGGTGGGATGTTTTATATTACTTGCTGTGTGGAGGCCACTATATTTAAGGCGTACGCATAGCATTCTGAGAATTCCTCTTTCGGCAGGACAAATTGGGAAAATTGGTCTCTCTTCAAAGGAGACATTTTGTTAGAAATGAAACTCTAAGTAAAATCCCTTTAGCTCTTCCTGAGTCCCACAATAACAGGGGAAAAATACAGTTTTCCAATGTTAAAAATGACTCCCACAGTCTTTTCACCTTGGCAGGTATCCTGAACAACCAGTGCACACTGAAATTTGGGTAAGAAATTGTTCCAACTGAAATGTGATAAAAAGGCAAGCTTGAAAGAAAAAATGATTAGCTAATAAAGGCAGGTTAGAAAATTTCTTTCAAAAATGTTCAGCAGGGAATCCACTGAGATTTTCAGCAAAAAATAGGGAAGCCTCACCTTTTAAATGATGTCACATTACGCCACCTCTCTGTCCAGCCTGACTGGTGCAGAGAATGCTAATACCGCTGCTGCTGTGCTAATTTATATGCAAGAGAATATAAATGTCTGGCTGAAAAAGCCTCCAAAAAACAAAGTTTTAAAACCATGAAGAGGAGAAAACCACTGGCCTGAAGAAAACTGCTGAGTCTAAGATTTTAGGGTTTTGATACAATTTTTGCTGCGCTCTACAATATTCTTCTGATTCAGAGCTTTTATTTAAACATCCTTTCTGTCTCTTTCCACTGCCTGGAAATTGACATGATAGGGACCGATCCTATAGTTCTGGCGCGCACAGTTTCCACTGAAGTCAAAAGGAGCTGATGCACAGAAGGCCAGAAAGATTGGCTTCACAATAGAAACAGACCGATTGCCAAGACTTGCACAAATTCATCTGAAGACAAAGAGCAACAACAGTAAAGGCAGAAAGCACTCTTTCCTGCCTATGCAGGGAGTCGGACGCGATGATCTACTGAGGTCCCTTCCAACCCTAACATCTATGAATCTATGAAAACCTCACTCCTCACCCATCCACCTACAGGAGACATACATTTCAAAGCCAATTTATGATCACAATGGTACTAGTGTCAAATTTCTTTTTCAACTCCCCTTCAGAGAAATCACAGAGATGACGTGCACAACACTGCTACATGCAGCACTCAGGTTTAAGTGTCAAAATAAGTCCATCGTGAAAAAGCGAAGCTTGAGGTAAGTTCTGCCCTCAGTTGGGCCCCGAACCAGCAAAACACTTAAGCAAGCATTCAACTTTAAGAACATGACTAGACTTAATAGACTGGGGCTTTTCACATGAGGTAACTCCATCATCTTAAATTGCATTGAATGGTGAGTTAATGAGGGAAGAACTTAGCTCATGGACCAATTATCAACATTAATTCATTTGTGCTCTACATTCTGTGCTTTAAAGGTTATAATTTTATGGAATATTTGACCATGGAATGAGCTCTATGATAAGAGAGAAAAAAAGACATACAAGGAATGACCTATGTGCTCTACAGCTGAGCTAATAATGTTGCTGACATAATTCAGCAGACATCCTAGTTCCACTGGAGTCAATGCAGAAATTCCTGTTGATTTCAGTGGGTCCCAAATCTCACCAATTCACTTGAAAATGCCCTGAGTTCCATTAAAAAAACAAATCACTTCCTTAATGATCAATTAATGCCAATTTGTATTTATTATTCAGGCATATTTATGCAAGTCAGTATTGGACTAGAGTTTGTTCTTTCCTTTTTTACATGAAAAGATTTTAACAGTAATTGGGTATATTAATAATCATTATTACACTGATCCATCAGAGACAGCCTGAAACTTAATTAATCAATGCTGCTAAAGCGCCAAGCTCTCCATCTGGAGAGTGTATAAGTGAAATATACTTTTGCTGGGTGAAAGACAGAGGTGTCCAATTGATGAGCACCAGACCAAGAGTCAGAGACTGAGGTCTGTTCCTCACTCTGTGTGGAGTGACAACTTATTCTTCAACCCTAAATGTGCTCCAGTTATGGGCTTGTCTGCTGTACAAGTTGTGCCATGTTTGAACACCGATGTACAGAACTGAGTTAGCTATCCTGATAGTGACCATGGCTTTGCGCTGAGCTGTAGAGCACCCCAATTCAAATCACGTTAATTAGTCCCAACTATCCCCATTCCTCACAACTACATTCAACTATGTTAAAGTTTTGTAATTTAGAGTAATTTTATCCCTGTGGCCAGTTCTCAAAGTTTAATCAGGCTAACAATACTCACAAGCCTAGCTCTTGCCAACAGGAAATTATGTAAGAATCTCACCTTTCACTCAAAAAAAAGTTTCTAACCCTCATTTTCAAGCGACTCTCAACTGTGTGACCCAAGTGATATAGAGACCCAAAACGTAAAGGCAAATAAACTCCCAAATGTATTATTCTTTAAAAAAAATCTCATGATTTAAGTTAATCTCATGATTTTAGAGATCTCTGTTGTGACTTCTGAGTGTTTGGAGCTGGTGGTTGTGTTTACATAATGCAGGAGCATACTGCAGTGTAACAAAGGTTGTCATTTGGCCCTTTCTGTATGTAGCGAAACAGAAGGTTCTCTGGGGCTGTCGATTTGCTACCTATTATGAGCTCTAGATTAATACACACACAAGTTGAACATTAAAAAATAAAATAGGTTATGTAATGTCACATGATGTGACAGTCCTGGTTTCAGGCAATGCTGCATATTTAACAGACATCTTCACTGACTTGAGGCCCAAGATCCGATGTGACAGGGAAAGTTCAGCAGCTTCCATCTATGTGCCAGGGATATTTTAAATATCAGGTAATGAAGCTGGAGCATACAAGCTATCTGAAAAACACTTGAGTAAGCACTTTGTGCTGGTATTGGTTTTCCAAAGGTTATTGTTGTTATTCAATGTGCTTTGATAGAACCCCCCGCCATCTATTTTAAGTCTTGCCAAACGAGGGAGAAAAAAGGCAAAAGGAAAAAAAAAGGCAAAAGGAAGAAAAAAGAAAAATAAATGGTGCTTTCCTGATTTCCACCCTCTAGCAGTTCGCTGAAGAATTCAATGGTAGCTGTGACTATGGCCCTGCTCCTACAAACCTCGTTCAATTGTGGAAGATAGGGATGCTCAACCCCTGGCCTGTGGACCAGATTCAGCCCACAGAGCCTGTCATCCACGCTGATGGGATCCCCACAGATGCCAAAATTTGGCAGTGGGTGGGAGCAGTGGCGGCATTAATTGCCACAACTCCGCTGTTAAATTTCAGGATCCAGGGGAAGCCTGATAGGCCAGACTGTGGTTTGCACACTAAAGCAGACACATGGGGCTGAGGAAGTGTGGGGCCTAATTCAGGCGCTGACCCTGCCAGGGATCCAGCCCACAGACCAACCCTGCACCACTTATCCTGCCCACAGGGCTAAAAGGTTGAGCACAACTGATGTAAGAGGTGCATGCTATGGGCCTGATACTGCCATGGCCACTCCCTTCTGAGCAGTCCCTAGTATGGCCAACCCTCGGTATTCCAAAGTCCTGTGCCACCTGTCAAAAATAATTTACAATGAAATCATGATATTGTTTTTCAATTGCATTTAAAATTAATTAATACATCACAGCAGGTTTTTTCTGTTTTTTCCCCCAAGCCTGTAGGCGGAAACTGCCCAGCTCTGCTCAAATGCCCTTACACATGTACATACAGAAATGACTTTGCCTGACTGTTCAAGGAAGAAGCTCTGATTATTCACTGTCTCAGCCCTTTAGTCTATTAGGTACAGGAACTGGCACTCAATCCTTCTCCACCCCTTGTCACCCCCACCCATGCCCTAGCCCCTCCTCTCTCCACCTCCCAGGACCCTCCCCTATTAAATTTAGCAATGCTCCTACCAGGCCTGAAGGCAAGCTGGGTATCATCCATTGTAAATCATGACAAAACCTGGGGATGCCAGACTGGGGCAGTTCAAGGCAGGAGATGGGGAGAGAAGGAGGTGGTTATCTCTCAGTAACAGAAAGAGCACCAGATTGAGAAGTGCAAATATTTATACCAGTGAGTCTATGTTGAAATTCCAAACCATGAAGTATAAAAGGAAATTTAAATCTATGAACATGCTTTAAAATTAAAATGATAGAAATGATGAACCCATGGCAGATAGAAACAGGGATGTACTTTGGAGAAGGAAGTTGCTTCCTTTTTATAATTCATAATGTTCTAGGGCTTTACATGGAGAAAAATACCTAAGAGACATAACTGCAGTTATGCGAAATGCTGCAGTGTTACATACACTACTTTCCATTGCTGCCTTGAGTCAATACGTCTCATTGCTCTTGATCTTCTCACACCTTGGTACCATGATTATCATTACCTCAGTGAACACCAGCACCTCCTCACTGGACCCACTCCAACTTCAGCTGTCAGATCTGACTGTCCTGTCCTTTTCATCACAGCTATCACCAGTTACTCTCTTCCCACTTGACCTCCCCTTAATAGCAATTAAATATGCTAATGGTAGGGTCCAAAAAGAGCATGATTCCCAAACTAACAGACAAAAAACTGGATGCAAATTGGGCTATGAGATACCTCTTGCTGCCAATGGGAGAAGTTCTCTGTGGGCTAAATCCTATCTCTTGACACAATAAGGCTGGCCTTGCAAAACCACAGTTTCTTAAGGTCTTATTGCATTACTCTGAGTAGGACTCATTCTAACCAAACCACGGTAATGCTTACTATGATCTAGACAGGACCGAAGCTGGCTGTGTGGTTGACAGAGTTTGTCAACCCCAGCCTTTGCACCTGCACCAGAGCTGGAGAGGACCAGTTATACTGTCTGTGTGGAGCAGTCCCATGATAACTGAATAAGTCACAGGCATACCTAGCCACAGGCACACCCAGGTTACTTATTACCATCTGAAGATACTCCTCCTGCAAAAAGTACTAACTTTGTTACAATCCAATAGCACTTAGCACGTGTTTTACTGCTTGAACTCGCAGATGCAGGCATTTTAAGTGCAGTTAACACATCCTAAGTGTAATGTGTGACAAGGTCCTGAGGAAGGGCACCAGAGGCAGCGGACGCTTTGCACCTTTGGGATTCTGGTCTGGTCACAGGGTGTTGTGGGCCCTCATGTAAATTAGAGAAGCCTCCTGGGGTTACTATAATGTGGTGGCTCCGCACAGCTTAGAATACCTGGAGCACAAAGTGCTTTGACTTTACTCCAACCATGCCACTGTGCTGGTGGGGGCGGGGTGTAGGTGTATGTGTGCATGCATGTGTGCGCATGCACTATTTATGTTGTCCTTACAGCACCCCCACACTAGGTGCTATTCCCTAGCAGCCAGTTCAGGCAGCGCTGCAGCCACCTAATGGTGACTGAACTAATATAAAGGTGACAAAATGGAGCCCAAAAATGGGTCCTTGGGCTGCTTCCCTGACCTGCAGTTACAACATACATAGGGTCACGGATCTATTGCTAGAGTACTTTTTGAGTTTCAAAGGGAGATCTTTTGTTTAAACTGTAAAGAGATGGGCAAAAGATGCAAACTCAGCAGAAGCCAATTGTCTCGCTGGTGTTTAGATGCCGTGTCTCCTGTCTTGTTGCATTTTGGATTTACGTTTAGAGTGAGGGGTAAGGTAAGAAAAAATAAATAGCGGTGGTCTATTTACTGTTCGGTCCAGGTCGCCTCGCGCCACTGCTGGAACTGAAAGCATGAACCTCTGCTGCCTGCACGAGATGATCCAACTTTGCAAGCCACAGCTTGCCTTCTAGGGTCCTGAGGTCCCGGTTTCATTCCCCATTACCAGCAACCCACCTGGAAGCACACTGTAACGTGACTCACAGCCCGAGTTCCCCTCCACTTGCATCCACTATTTCCATGTAAAACAACTTGAGCAGTTGGCTACCGCTAGGGAAATGAAGAGTCACAAGACAATTGGGTTGATGTTTAGATTGAAAAGTTTTACTGGACCAAAGGTAGAGCTGCATACATCTTTGAGAACTCAGAAAAGGTGTACAGGCTCCCTGTATGCTGCGGAGCCCAGCACTGTCAGAGGGAAGGACAAGATAAAGAAGAAGTATGGCCATTGGTCTATGAGACGTATGTGAATGTGCATGTGTGAATCTTAAGTTATTTTGTGTTGAATTGGTTAATGCAAATGCAGCATAGCTTTACTTTATTTACAATACAGTCTGTGCCTGCCAGCTGGCAGCACTCTTTCCCACACTTGTGGCTGGAGTCTTTTATTTGTGAATGTCTTGAACAAACATAACAGCCTGCGCCTGTACTGAGCCACCAGCTGAAATCCTGTACTCTCAGGGTTGCAGATGCATAGCGCTGTCCTTGGGATGCAGTAGCAGTTAATAGAAAGTGTTTTTTATTGTTCCACTTTTCCCATATGCCAAACCTATTTTCCCTGCTGTGACCCTCAGTAAAAGAGTAGGCTGTGCATCAGGTGACACAGGGAGATCTCGCTGGATGCATCACTAATCATTTCAACAATACTAGTTTTGTCATTCATTATTCCGACTTGTTTGCCACCTCCTCATGGGTCTACATATGACTGGGGCATGTGTGCATGCTGTGTTCAGGGTATCTCTTGCCAACCTGGCATTGGGCCTCATTGATAGCAACAGCCGTAGCATTTCACAGAGTCCCTATCCAACTTGGAATGACATTCTTAGGCCCAAATCCAACTCCACCTTCAGATGCATGTGCATGTGTAGCTAACTTTAGCTGCGTAAGTGGCATTTTAGTAATTGGAGCATTGAGAAAGAAGTATTTCCTTGAAAGAATGGAACAGTCTAGGAGTTGCTCACTCTGGAAGGAACAAAGAGACTGTACTAGATCTCAAAATAATGTGAATTAGATTTGTTGTTTTCTTACAGATCAAGAGGGAAATCCATCAGCCCAGCTTATAGTGACGTGTAAGATTAAGTGACTCTTAACACGTACAAAGATTGTTGTTTTGAAATCATTTTCTCTAATGCTTTGTTTCATTTGCTACATAAAATTTCTTATTTTAAGAAAGTTATTGTTTGTTTTATCACTGGTCACAAGCTCCTGAAGGGAGGAGAGGCTGAACCTGCATGGTAATTAAGTGGCTTGCACGGACTGGGTACTGTACCCAGATCCTGGGCTAAGAGCAGGACAACTGCAAATTTCTATCACAAGGTAGATAAGTGCACGAGGTCTTTCATTGTGTTGAAAGGGATTGAAAGAGTACACTAGGGCAGCTTGTTGGTAACCCTGACAGTACCCTTTTCTCCATTACTATTTGAAGCTGAATAGATGTGCTAGTCACATAACAATCTGCCTTAATTTCTTTTTGAGCAGAGAGGATAAAATGTGAAAACCATTAAGAAAAGATAATCCATAAGCTCAAGGGTAGTTCTCAGGAGAAGCAAAGTTTAGAAAGAAATGGAAACGTCAGAGAAACTGTGGGATGTGGGCTTTTAAAGTCTGATCAAATACTTGGCAAATGCTGCCTTAGTGCTGACAGTAAATGAACACAA
Source organism: Gavialis gangeticus (assembly GCF_001723915.1). Taxonomy (NCBI): domain Eukaryota; kingdom Metazoa; phylum Chordata; order Crocodylia; family Gavialidae; genus Gavialis; species Gavialis gangeticus. Next base: position 67,983,664 of record NW_017729022.1, read on the forward strand.
TATTTGCAACAACTAGCTGTCAAGAAGAACACTGGAAAGCCAGCCACCCTTCAGGCAAACATGGATAGTCTAGCTTTTGTTTCCAAGTCTGGATTTAACCTCTTGTTTACAAGGACTCGAGTCAATTTATTTTACTGGTTCTATACTACTCATTCCTGTCCACTGCAAAGGATTGAGACTAGATTAAAAGGCAAGGAAAGGGATGCTGACTTCCATCATTCGCTTGGCTGTCACTGTGAGCAGAAATGAAACACAGCATTGGCATATACAGAAACCTTCTCATTTACAGCTGAGGGGTGACCTTTCCTTTCATCCTTAGCAGCTTGGCAAAGGTCTCCTAGAGTTTTGTGGTTTCTGAAATGTGTACATTCCAGATGGAAATGAAGTAAAACAAAAGGACAACAAACAGGAAAAAATCCTTAGAGGGGAAAAAAGAAAAGCCTGGTTCATGACTGGAAAAAATGCCATCCTACACATACATATACAAAAACAATCTAAACTAATGAAAATCAAATCTTATTCAAGGCTGAAAAGGCTCG
>NW_017729022.1:67989202-67996156 GCF_001723915.1 Gavialis gangeticus
CATTCACTTGGCTGTCACTGTGAGCAGAAATGAAACACAGCATTGGCATATACAGAAACCTTCTCATTTACAGCTGAGGGGTGACCTTTCCTTTCATCCTTAGCAGCTTGGCAAAGGTCTCCTAGAGTTTTGTGGTTTCTGAAATGTGTACATTCCAGATGGAAATGAAGTAAAACAAAAGGACAACAAACAGGAAAAAATCCTTAGAGGGGAAAAAAGAAAAGCCTGGTTCATGACTGGAAAAAATGCCATCCTACACATACATATACAAAAACAATCTAAACTAATGAAAATCAAATCTTATTCAAGGCTGAAAAGGCTCGATCTTAGCTCAGTTGTGCTTCTATTTGATTCACAGATACATTTGCAGAATACCCCAGACTAAAATAAAAATGTTAACTACTTACAGTTAATACCCTGATTAATACCAGTACTACCACTTTACTATTACTAACAACAACAAACACACAGGTACGCAGCTTGATATGACAAATGGCCATGCATGGAACAACTTTCCCTCCTTGTAAAGGAAAATAAACTGGCCATCTCTTGATTCAAAACAAGTTAGAAGCTTTCCACACTGCAGAGTATACATCTGAAGATACACCCTGACCAATACTTTATCCTTTTGTGCTGCCATAATGAAACAGCAGCAACAGGGCTGGCAACTAACCATAAATTTACTGACTATTCATTAAAAAAAATAAAAACAAATCAAGCTAAAAATGGCTGTCAGTAAAGTCTATAAGAAAATTTTATCTGTCAGTGGGAACACCTACATGTGGCAGTTTAAGAAGCATTAGCCATTTTTAAGGTGCATTAAGGACACGGGTATACAGATATGCACCCTTAGGCTAGGGACAGAAATTATACAAACTGGTTTCAGTGATCAGAAACTGATTTAAACTTGTAACAAAACTGAAGTTCAGTGCATATAAACCAGTTTCAAAATGACTGAAACTGTTTTAAGATGAACCTGGTTGAATGTAGTATCACACTTAACTGATTTAGGTCAAACCAGTTTATGAAACTTCTTTCCCAGACTCCTTCCTGGTTCAAGTTAAATCCGAGTCCCCCAGCATCCCAGCACGCTTTCCAGCCTCCAGAGAGCAAAACTGGCCCCACCCCTCTGCTCCCTAGCTGGAACAGTGAGGGCTGGCTCACTGCCCACCCCTAGGAAAACCCCTGCTGAAGTCTAGGCACAGGGAAGAGGATTAAACTTCCCTTCCCATGAGTACAGAGCTGCTTTGCTAAAAGCTTACTGCTGGCTGCAACTGTGGAGTACAAATCCCAGAGGCATCTGGAAGCAGGAAGAGGAAGTGATGAGCAACCCTGCAGAGTCCTGCTGCTGTGACTCTGGACTGCAAATTCCACAGACCTCAGGGGTAGCAGGAAGAGGAAGCAAACACACAGCCCATGCTAGCTACATGCCAGAGAGGTATGCTTTAGCACCTCCCAGCTTCTGGTTTGGGCTATTAGAGGCATGTGGCTGCATTTCCTGAATCAAAAGTAAATGTCTGTTCATCTGCTTATTGATTCAATCTTTGTAGCTTAGACTAAGCTGCAAAGACTATATCAATTCAGCCTTGGGCTTTTTGACTGTCTGTACTTAGCCCTAATGTGCCTTAAAAATGGCCATTTTAGGCTAATTGTGCCTAAATTTGATACCTGCATAAAGCAGACTAGTTAGGGCGCCGTAACCCACGTGTAGATGCCTTAAGGCACCCTAACGCTCTTGTCTATGTGACTGAGCAAGGCAAAGCCAAGCCCAGAGTGCCCTGTGCTGCTGCTAGGTGCCACCAAAAAGAAGAGGCAGCAGGTGTTGTTATGCAAGGCGCAGATGCTGGATCTGGAGCAGCAGTTCCAGCAGCAGCACTCCCTGTCGGTGTGCCAACTGACTTGTAACTCGGTCAGCAGAGGGGCGAGAGGTATGAGGGCTCCTGTCAAAGCACAAGGGAAAAGCGCCCCTCCCCGCATGACTCCCTGCAGGGGAAGGGGCAGCACAGCGTAGACAGGGCCTTTGCTAACAGTTCCCCTATACCTCTCCCTCAGGTCAGGTTTGCTGGCTGGGCAATGCAGCCCTGTAGGGGCAGGGTGTCTCACTGCCCGCTCGAGATTCAGGTGCTCTTAGAAGCTTGTGCTGGGGCTTCTGCCTAGGACAGCAAGTGGGTGGACTGCTTCTGCCCCCAGTGCCCAGCATGGCTTTCCCTGTTCTACCCACCTGTGTCCTGGGCAAGCATCCAGCCTCCCTGCTGGACACTGCCCATAGGAGAAGCAGCATGAGCTCCTGGGGGCACTGCATGGCTCAGCCCAGGCAGGCTGCATGTAACACGGGTGGGGGCTTGGCTTTGAATCAAGTGTGCCAAAGAGAGGGCCAAACCCCTGCCCGCATTATACCCAGCCTGCCTGAGCTGAGCCACGCAGAACCCCCAAGAGCTCATGCCACTTCTCCCATGTGCAGTGTCCAGCAGGGAGGCCAGGCACTCGCCTGGGACAGAGGTGGGTGAGCAGTCAAGTGTTTCCTCAATGCAGAATGGGTTTTCAAGGTAGGGCTCTAAACCACCACATCCCAATCTTCCTGCCAAGAATTAGGGAGCACATGGGGGACAGTCCCCAATACAAAGGGATATAGCAAGAGCACCTTTTGCTCCAGCAACTCCTAGCCAACACGAAAGCCCCAGGTGACAATAAATAAAAAGACAGGGTAACTTAGAGCAGCCCTAAAGCCCAGAAGCCCCAGAGAGCAGGAAAGTATTTAGAGAATGTACAACTATTTGTGCTGATGTTTTTGGGTCCAACACAAAATGATCTACAGTGGTTCTAAAAAATAAGAGCAAAGCTTTATTTTAGCTTCTCTCTGTCCTTTCCACTGCATGAGGAAGATCTTTTGTGGGTCACCGTTTTCGCTTGAACCCAAAGGTTCCTGGCTACATAGTCCTGCTCCTCTGCTTGGGTTATACCAATTGCCAAATTTGATATAAGGAAGGAATTCTTCCCCAGGTCAGATCAGCACAGATCCTGGCTTTTTTTTTTTTGGCCTGTTCTTGCTCCTGTAGCGTGGGGCTCAGTCCTTATCTTAGGATCTTCTGAGGACCTGTATCAAATACTTCCCTGGTTCACAGTGGCAGGGTATTGGCAGAGTCCTTATCACTCCTGATCTTAGCTATAATATGTTACAGAGTTCTTGATGTCTAGAATTTTGTTCTTTGTGGCCATAGGTGAGGGTGTGAAGGGGTGATCTGGGAGATTTCTTTAGTTAATGGTGGCCTGTGAATGAAGAGGATTTGGTTTAATAACAGGAAATCCCTTCCAGTCCCATGTACAATAAAAAATAACATAACTGCTTCTATATTGCAAATAAAATATATAGTTCCATCTGGTGCTCTGGGACTACGTACCACTAATATTAAAAAACCCCCAATAATTCAAGGATCAAAGTACAAAGTAATAATGCATTCACACAGATCCTGACAGTTCCTCAGAGGAAGTTCTCCCATAGACTTGCCCATCTACTCAGCCCTCCCTGCCAGAAGTCAAAAAGCACTGGGAAAACAAACAGGACTTACAGCAGGACCTAAAAGCCAACAGACTTAGCCTCTGACAATGGAGTAGGAAGCACATGCCAAAGCTGAGACCCCCTCTCCCCCAACCTGAGTGAGAAGACTCTGTTCTTCACCCCCTGGTTGTTAAACTGGGAAACATTAGCTCTAGCTTGAGACCCTCTATCACATGGGAAATGAAAATGTATCCTCACTGCAGTGTTAACCAGAATAACCAGTATGTATTCTTGTATTAGCAGCTTCTGATCAAAATCATACCCAAGATACTGGGCCTGAAATGGTGCTACACTCACCCACATGCGTCACCAGGTCTCTAAGACAAACTATAACTTTGGGCTCCCACTAGGGCTGTGCAAAGCTTCGGGTGCTGATTCGATTTGAAGGAGATTTGGCCCAATTCAGTGGCCAAATCTCCAAATCCAGATTGAATCAGGGGACCAATAAGAAGGTCCGAATCAATTCAGAAAAGATTCAGCCCCTGCCCACTGCAGCAGGGAGCTGGACTCGGAGCTGGTAAGTAGAGAAGGGGGAGGGGAGCGACTGGAGGAGGGAGGAGGGGACCATGGGGGGATCCCTGCCAGCCCCAAGCCCCTGCCTGCTTTCCCAGGTCCCCTGACCCCTGTCCACTCCCCCAGTCTCCGCATGGCTGCCGCACCTACCCCAGCTCCTGGTGCTTTAAAAAAAAGCCTGGACTCACCAGGTGGTGCAGGCAGGGAGGCGATCCTCACTGACCCCCACTGCCCCACACTGCATGGGGGGCTCTGTCATGAGCCTCCTGACCCCCGCCCCCGCTCCCCCAGCCCCCCCATGGCTGTCCCACCTGCCCCAGCTCTAGCCCTTAAGAAAAATAAAAATAACCCTCCCCCCTGCAGAATCACCGGTTCCTGCAGTGGCCTCGGGGGGCTTGTGGAAGAGCCCCCAATGCAGCGTGGGGCACTGGGGACAGCAGGTATCCCCTCGCCCCCCCCAGGAAGGAACTGGTGAGGCCAGGGTTTTTTGTTTTGGATTTTTTTTCCTTAAAGGGCCAGAGCTGGGGCAGGCAGGGCAGCCATGGGGGCACTGGGGGAGCAGGGGGGCGTTCATGGGGGCTTATGCATAGCCCCCCATGCAGTGTGGGGCAGCAGGGATCGCCCTCCCGCCCAACAGTACCTGATGAGTCACGGCTTTTTTTTTTTAAAGTCCCAGGAGCTGAGGCAGGCAGGACAGCCATTGCTGGGAGAGCGGGCAGGGAATGGGCCTGGGCAATTCGGAGATTTGGCAGAATTGATTGAATCATCAATTCAAATCACTGTCCCCTGAATTGGCCAAATCTGAATCTGAAGCGAATACTAGACGTTTTGCACAGGCCTAGCTCCCACCTCTGATCAGCCCATTGCGACAGTTTCCATTACCCACTTGTTAAATGGAATTTCCCTACTTTCTCCCACATGGGGTGCTCCCTTTTGGAAGTATGAAAGCATGGCGCAGTAACTGCCCATAATGTGTCGTGCACTGGGCACACAGGTAGATTTTGCTGCTACTTTGCCACAGTGGTGCACTAAAATGGGGACGTGCACCACTACAGCGAAATAGCCACTGATCACATGTAGGCTCACGTGATTGCTATGTTGCCGTACAGAGTCATACGGTGACATAGCACGTTGCTATGGCAACATAGGGCGATGTGTAGATGCGCCCATTGTCTCTTACACGCAAGGGAAGCTCCCCATAAACATCCCCAAAGCCCTCATTACCCTCCTTCAAATCCCTTCTTGAAACTCTCCTTTGCCATGCTACTGCTGAACCACATGTCAGCAGTTAGGTACCCTGAGATTACTGCTTGTGCTGCTGACCACTATTGTCTCTTGGGTTCCCTGGTTTCAATTTTATCCTGGTTGAACAGCCAGTCACCAAGCCAGGCATGCAGATTCCTGCTAGCCAAGGTGAGAGCCAGAAAACCTCTTTTCTTGGTATTTGCATATTTTTAAAAACTACCTACACTGGGTAACTCATATGAAAGTTATGAGTATTAAGAAACTGTGGATAATCTTGTTCAATTAGAATGGTCTTGAAAGTAATTTTTCCTCCTCCAAGAAATATTTTAAATGTCTTTCACAGTTTCATGCAAGATCACTCTATGCTTTCACCATGGACAAAGAAGTTAGGTTTTTCGACCGGGGGTATTCTGACCTGACGTGGTGCAACAGACATGCTCCCTCCCTGTCGTAGACACATGCTGTTTATGGGAGTCATACACTTTGTAGCATCTGTAGATCAACCTGACTGCATATCAGGAGCTCCATGCAATCCACCATGCTTTCCTCATCCCCTTGTGTGCCATTCTCCCATTTTCTTCTATTTGGGAGCTGTCTGCAGTCCTCCCAAACCCTCCATTATTCCCTTATTCCAGTGGCTTCTTGGGCCCCAGAGGCTTTCTCCTATACCAAGGACTCAGTATGCTTCATTCTCCTATCCTTACCATTGCAGAGTCCCACCTTCTACTTCCTATGCCAGGAGTGCTTTGTGTTGTCATTCTCTCTCCATAAAACTATTCTTACTTATAGCAGGGTCATTTTCTCCCATGCAAGAACCTCTGTACTCCCATTACTCCCTTTCCTTCCCTAACAGAATAATTCATTCCTCCCTATACCAGGGGCTCTGTGGGAATCCCATTCTCTTACCATTATGATGTCTTATGTTTCTTTGTGGGAGACAAGTCATTCAGAGTATCCACAAGAGAGGGTGAGCAGAGATAAGGCATGCTGGAAGGTCTTAAAACCAATGCCAGCAACATGTTCTGTGATATCTACAGGTGGGTCCCTATCTTGTTCCTTTGGGACCTCACTTCCAGTCTGAGCCTGATCACTATAACCGAATATCTGTGGAGCTTGTGACCCCACTCTTTACATTACAGGGCCCCACATTTGGAAAGCACTGTTTTACAAACACCTGCAGGGCTGCTAAACTAATGCCAGGGGCTCTGTGTGTCCTCCATCTTCCCAATTCCAGTTTTCTGATTTTCTTCAAAACAAATAGGGTTCTGCCTAGTGATCCTGAGAATTTTCCCCTAGAATTTTGGAAACAATCACATGCAGAGTCAGAAATTATCCATCCCATTCAAACAGAGAAAAGGGGACATTTCATCAAGTTACCTTCAGGATATTAGTGAAGTCAGCCAGCCCTAACAATCTACACCCCAGGGTACTCAAGGAGCTGGCGATCATCATAGCCCAGCCTCTGGCATGCATCTTTGAAAACTCCTGGCGCTCTGGTGTGATGCCCAAAGACTGGAAGAAGGCCAATGTGGTGCCTATCTTCAAGAAAGGGAGGAAAGTGGATCCGGCTAACTATAGGCCCATCAGCCTAACTTCTATCCCAGGGAAGATCTTAGAAAAGTTTATTAAAGAGGCCATCC
>NW_017729022.1:68001472-68067889 GCF_001723915.1 Gavialis gangeticus
TGCATCCAGTTTTGGGCTCCACAATTCAAAAAGGATGTGGAGAAGCTTGAGAGAGCCCAGAGAAGAGCCACGTGCATGATCAGAGGTCAGGAAAACAGACCTTACGATGACAGGCTGAGAGCCATGGGGCTCTTTAGCCTGGAAAAGCGCAGGCAGGGGTGATCTGATGGCCACCTCTAAGTTTATCAGGGGTGACCACCAGTATCTGGGGGAATGTTTGTTCCCCAGAGCGCCCCAAGGGATGATGAGGTTGAACGGTCATAAACTACTACAAGACCGTTTCAGGCTGGACATAAGGAAGAATTTCTTTACTGTCCGAGCCCCCAAGGTCTAGAACAGCCTGCCATCGGAGGTGGTTCAAGCACCTACACTGAACACCTTCAAGAGCAAATTGGACGCTTATCTTACTGGGATCCTATGACCCCAGCTGACTTCCTGCCCCTTGGGCGGGGGGCTGGACTCGATGATCCTCCGGGGTCCCTTCTAGCCCTAATGTCTATGAAATCTATGAACTATCTTGCTTCTGTGACTTTCATAAAAGTCTGAACTTACAGTTCATCAGGTACTCTGCATTAAGTGTCCAGGTGCACAATCTTATCCTATGGTAAATGCGAGGTAGCTTTCCATGCTTTCACTGCCTTCATTTACCATGCAAGGGGTAAGTTGTCTCGCATTTGCCATGGGATAAGCATGTGCACATGGTAACATACTGAAGAGTAGCTAACATCACAAGTTGGGCCAATTACTACCCCTGCTAACACATTTGCAGTGTGATAGCTGTACAAAGAAGTAAAGGGAGATGCCTCGACTCCCTGCTTGATGAGCCTCTCTGAACACTGTCAATATACTTGAAGCACCTAATTCTGTTTTCAGATATCAGCACACAATTGTCATCAACTCCCATTGGATGGGGGACACTTTCCAGTTGCAGCCCTGAAGAATGATATGTCTGTATTTTTGGCAAACACGTATGACAACCATCTTGTCATCTTGGAATGCACCAAAGTAGGCCACTCGTACATCTGTACATGGATCCATCCACTTGGCTAAATACTTGAATTGGAGGCTACAGTATAAACAAGTAACATAAAAATTTCCCTTAATCAAAACCTTAACAAGAAACACCCCTGCAGTCTCCCCATTTCGACATGGCATTAGAATTCACACAGCATTTGCTCCCAACACACACAATGTTTCAGTGGTGCTGAGAAAACTATAAATAATTTATCCATACTGAAATCAAAGCTTTAGAATTTTGACAGGTATCATAACTCATCACACTGCTCAAAAAGTGTTTTGATTAATAACAAATAATTTATCTTCCAGGCAGCTAAATCCTCTCCTACAGATCTAATTCTGTTTCATTTTTCCCTCCTGCTGGATGTTGGGGGAGGAAAGGCAGAATAGAGGCCTTAACCTATGTAATGCTGATGGTATCATCTTTGTTTTTACCTCCTCCCTCCCAATGGCTCATATCACCTTTCAGCTTCCAAACTGACCAGCAGGGGGGCCACGTAGGACAAAAAGAAGCCCTCCTTCCTACCACTAAAAGAAAGCACAATCATCAGTACTTCTATGCTCTAGTTCAGGGGTGGCAAACACATCTGGCCCTGTGGGCCAGATCAGTGGGTTGGGACTAGTCCATGGGTTAGATCAGGCTTGTCCAACATATGGCCCGTGGGCTGCCATGCAGCCCACCAAGGCATTTTCTGTGGCCTGCGGTGCTGTGATGGGAAACCCCTTCTCCCTCCCCCAGCCCCTCAGTAGCTTCCTAATGGCTGCTGAAGGGCTGGGGAACGGACAAGTTTCCCACACCCACTGCATCAGCATGGTGTGGCCCAGCCAGGTCCCTCGCGAGCTGGACCCCTCCCCGGCTGGGGGTGGTGCTGGCTGTGGCTGCTGAGCAGCCCCGCCCACCCAGCCGCCCCAAGGAGCTGATGCCCACCCGGGGGGCCACAGCCGGTGCCACAGGCTCAGAGAAGGCGCAGAACAGAGCCTTCACATGAGAACTTTGCCACTGGGGGACGGAGGAGTGGCTCTGCTCACAGGCCTGGGACATGTCAGTCGCTGGTGGGGAGGATGCATGTCCGGGAGCACCCGTGCTCCTTCCCCCACCTCCCCACCCCAACACGAGCCCGTGCCTGTGCCCTATGCTGCTGGAGCGGCCCCGCACGGGAAGCCAAGCAGTGGCCGCTGGCACGGCCGGCCTGCACCTGCCTCCCCACCCGCCTGCTTCAAGCAAGGCAGTGCCTGCTCCCCCAGCCAGTCTCCCCCCAGGCGCTGTGGCTCTCTGGGCTTCACGTGCTGCTGGGGACGGGAGGTGATGCGGGCACACGCAGCCATAGAGGCAGCGAGGTAGGCAGCGGTGGAGCGGAGGGTGCCTTTCCCACACATCCCAGGGAGGCTGTGGCTGGGAGGACAAGGAGGAGCCCGGACTGGGGTTCCCGCATTTGGCAGCAGCTCTCCCCACCCCACTCCGCTCCATGCCCAGCTGCAGCTGCAGCCATGACCAGCTGAGCCGCAAGTCTCTCTCTTGCAGCCTCTGGGATGCACTGAGGAGCCCCCACTCCCTCCTCCCTCCCCTCCCGCCTGCGCCTTGCAAGGCAGCGAGCGGCAGAGGCTGCGAAGCGCCACGCAGGTGTCTCCTGCTGAGACACATCCCTCCACCTTTGATTAGTTTCTACTCTGGCTGATATCTTTTCCACATTTGATCTGTCAACTTGCATTATGCTTCTTTCATTATGTGACAGTGTTTATTTTAGTCAAGTGTTTGGTATTATTTCATTGTTGCTTTTATATTGTTTTTATTTTGGATTTTAAACCACATTTCCAGGCCCATTTCATTGTCACTTCCTGCAACTTCATTGGTGTCAAAGGTCACATGACATCACTTCCTGATGTGAGACCGCTTCCTGTGAGGTCTTTGAATATGGCTCACCGGCCCACTGGGTGATAAAGTTCGTGACCCGGCCCCACATTCAAAAAGGCTGGACACCCCTGGGATAGATGAATGATGCAGGGTTGGCCCTGCAACCAGACTGGGCCCACAGACACTCTCCATGCTGCATCCAGTGCACATAGCGTCCACTCCAGCTGGTCTGGGACTGCATCGCATGCAGCACTGTGGGGCCCATGCAGGGTGGGTGTTGCATGTGGTGTCTGCTCCAGCCAGTTAGGAACCTGGCAGGAAGAAGCCCAGCATCCTGGATTCTTGGCTGCAGCCCTGGGAAGAAGCCATGGTTCCAGGCTTCTTCCCACAGTTCTGCTCAAGCTCCAGCACCACTACTCTTGCCCAGGCACTTGGCAGCCAAGTGGGTGAGAGCTACGCTGCTGGAGCCCCAGAAGCACCACAGCTTGTTTTCACAGCAGCATCCAAGTGCCTGAGTGAAAGCCACTGTGCTGGAGCTCCACGTGCACTACAGGAACAAGCTTGGCACCACAGCTTCTACCCATGGTGGCAGACAGGCATCCATGTGAGAGCAGTGCTGTTTCTTCCCCAAAAGCATCATAGGAATAAGCCCAGTATGGTGGGTACTCAGCTGCCACTCCAGGAATGCACCACATCACAGCTACAGAGTCAGGGCAAAGCCTGTGGGCTGAGTGTCTCTGCTCTGCAGACTGGATCTGGCCCACAGGCCATATGCTTGACACCCCTGCTCTAGCATGCTTTCAGTAAAAAATACACAAAACATTGGTTTCGTTTTACCCAAAAACGAGAAAATACCTTAGACTATCTTGTACTTACTAAGTTCAGCAATGCTTCCCACACGTGTAGCAAGCAAGGACTGCTCGATGGTCCTTAACTCCGACTGGCTAAAAATCTGGACTTCACCTGGCTTATTTGACCTTTGTTGGTCTTTGTGAAGATTCAGGCTCTCTGGCAGGCACAGAACACCTAATGTTAATAAAAGAGAGAACAAAAGAAAAGTTTGTTGTAATTTTGGTCACCATGACTATTTTGCTACCACAATCCAATCTCTATGGATGTTTAAATACATATTTGGGACACACAGAGCTCAGAAGGTACTGGTATCTTTTTTTTTTTTTAAAGGTAAAGCTAATGCCTATAATAACAAGTCTTTCAGGCAAAGCAGATTGAAAAAAATGTCCCCCATTAACTTTTCAGAATAACCTCAAGTCTCTCACATTGCTATTGTCCATTCTGGGAACAATTCTTATGAGAAAGACCTATGGAACAGTACAGGGATGAAGTCAGTTGGATTCCAGAGAACTTAATGAGGCTCTGCAGAAGTTACACAACAGCCATCTGAATTTAATAGAAAATCACATCCTTGCAACAAGAGCTTTGATAGAGTACTCCAACATCTCTACAGAAAAGCTTCTTCTTCTGTATTCCATTTTATAGGACTTTTCATAAGAGAAACTCCATTTCTAATTGTCAGAATAATAGGCACTGTCAAGATGTTGGCAGTGACATCTAAGAGCTTACTGCATTTTTTTGAAAGTGTAACTCCTGACAGTTGAACTGTCGAGGCTTCAAACTTTACCCTAACAGCAATATGTATCACACTCTATTGGGTCAAGTTCACACTTGAAGTAAGCAGATCCACAGTCACTGACGTCAGCGCAAAGTCATTGAAGTTGCACTTGCAAATGGCATGTTTAAATTTGGCTCTCCATCTAACTGAATAATTTGAAAGCCAACAATTGGCTTTGGTACCTCTGAAAGAAAAAGGTAGATTTTGAAAAATATGAACAAACAACAAAACCAAATATTCTTACAAAACACGGGTAAACAAAAAGCAGTTTCCCCCACACTATCTTACCCGGGTACCCACCACTTTTCTTGAGGACACTTATGTAATTCAGTTTCTCGACTCATTAGATAGTTTGTCTCTTTCCACTGTGCATGATAATAATCTTGTCAATAAATGTCAAGTGTGCTTGAGCTATTTGCACAATGGCTACCATACACTAGTTCCACAAAAACCACCAAACAGCCATCCAAGAAGAATAATCCCAGCGCACTGTTGATTTGAGTGGGATTTGAGTTAATGGCCTAGTGTGCAAAAAATATTCTTAAAAACCCCCTTTCTATCTGCTCCATGCTGTCTGTTTATCCCTCGGCAGAACAATTTTTTTTTCCAGAAGGAGCTCTAAAGATGTAAAAAGTATACCTCTGTACAATATTATTTTAATAAGCACCTACTTGAACACACACAGAGACACACAAGAAAGATGCTGCAGAATAAAAAAAAGGCCCAGTTTTCATTAAACTGGCATACCACCCCATCAACAATGAAAGGACTGAAAATGACTTGCTGAGTCATGTTTCTAACACTAAACACCATGCAGGATATTTCCCTATGTCACTCTCCCTTGTCCTGTCTTGGCTGTTTTTGAATGCCTCTGTTGAAGGTGCTTACCTCCCCTCCACTGGTCATCTATTCAAATTTTAATTTTTTAGGAAGGGATACCAGAATGGCACCTAGCCAGCCAATGTATAATCCTGGAAATGGCACTGGTTATTTTTTCATTGTCACTGTACACTAGGCTCATGCTTATGTGACATTCTATATCTCTTCTTTATCCCACCTCCTCTATTGCTTACAATAGGGGACTGTAACATAATGATGACAATGATGACAGTATCAGCACTGTGGCAGATGTCCTATGGATGGATTTGAATTCCTTTCCCCAGAGTTCACCATCCAAAGACACATCATGCAAATACAACAAGGGGAGGGAATAAGAAGCCAGAAAAGCAGTGCAACTCAACTGTAAAGTATTACATGTGTCTTGTTAGTTCCATCATATGGTGTTGGCATTGGCAATGCGTTGGGGGTGCATGAACACCCCCTAAGATTGGCAGTGCATCCCCCGTGAAAAGTGCTTGCGACACTGCCAACAGCGCCTGTGGGTGGTTGCTACTCGCCACCCCCACCCTTGCTGCCAACACCACTGGCGGCATCTGCGGGTGGTCCCCGATCGCCACTGCCGATACTGCTGGTGGCATCTGCAGATGGTTGCTGACCACTGGTCAGCGCTTGCCACCCCCCCCCCCGACTCCACTGTGGCTGCCTGCTAGAGCCCCCCCCCGCCCACCCCCCCCCCCCGCCCCCCCTGGGGCCGCCTGCTAGAGCCCCCCCCCGCCCACCCCCCCCCCCCGCCCCCCCTGGGGCCGCCTGCTAGAGCCCCCCCCCGCCCACCCCCCCCCCCCGCCCCCCCTGGGGCCGCCTGCTAGAGCCCCCCCCCGCCCACCCCCCCCCCCCGCCCCCCCTGTGGCTGCCTGCTAGAGCTCCCCGCTGCCACACCCCCACCACTGCCGCCTGTGGGTGGCCCTGTGTCTTGCCTAGCCTCCCGGGGCACGCGGCATTCGTGGGTCTTAGAATCTTAGAAAACGTGACATTAGTTTAAAAAGCCCAAAGTAGTGAAGACATGGGCCAAGAGAAGAAACTGATCTTCTTGAAGTGGTTAGAGGGGTCCAGGGTCAAATCACACTACGGTATGAGCCCACAAATATAGAGATGCAAACCACTTACCTCCAGATAAAGGGTTGGGAATTTATTAGGTGTTGGCTGCTCCATGGTAATTGCCCTTGTGCCCACTTCTACCCCACAGTGAGTCAAAGCTAGCCTTTCTTACTCCTCTTTCACTGAAGTCTAAGTAGCCCTAAGTGAGCTTTGAATTACCATGGAGTAAGTATATATACCTGGGCAGTTACCATGGAACTGTTAACGTGCAGTAAATTTTAACCTGTGGTAAGTTGCTTGTGTGCCTATACCTGTGGTCTTCCTTTGTGGAGGAATGGGAACAGCATAGCATTTCCTTGAACTGGACTGGATTCTAGGCAAGGGCTTTAAACTAGCAAGAATGAGGCAAGGCCACAATAAAGAAGTACCTGGCTCCAGGGAAGCCAATGACAGAACAGAAGTTGGTTGCAAAGGGTCAGGGGTCCTTTCACAATGTCCATAATCAGGGCTGACCCTAGCGGGTGTGGGGCCCAGGACAAATCAGTCTGTGTAGGGCCCTCTTAACACTGTGCAGGGTCGGTGGGACCCCTACAAAGGCACGGCACAGGCTGGGGTCTTCCCCATGCCCAGGGAGGTGGTCTCTGCATTTCTTCTGTGGCACGGGGTGGAGTTGCCAACAGCAGGCAGGCCCCATGGGAGGGGCCATGGCCACTCTGCCTGGCTCCGTGGGGTCCCCCAAAGCACGAGGTGTGGGGCATTTGCCCCGATTTGCTGTACCCTAGGGTTGGCCCTGTCCATAATGACAAGTAAGACATACTAAAAGTAAAAGTTACAGTAAGGAAAGAAATAGGACAGAGTTCCAAACTGGAACTCAGGAAGCACATTCAAAGTTGACAATAAAAGTAAAGTGACTGAGTAAGAGGCAGGAGATGCTCAAAGGGAGAAACAAAATGAGGGAGTACACTAGTAAAATTGGAAAAAAAGTTTCTGTCTACACAAGCTTTATAACAGGATTTCAATACAGTTCAAACTCAGTTCCAGAAAACGTGTTAAAACAATACCTCCTCTGCCACTGAGACTCAAAAACCAATATTCCTATTGTAGTTTGTTTAGAAGTGGTGATACAAGCCTGGCTCTATTCCTAACCCTAACACCCTGGCACCAATCCCAATGTTGTCACAACCACAGTGAAACCATATTCATGAGTGGAATGTCAAAGTAGAAGATGACGACTTGTTAAGAAGAGAGGGGTAGTTAACTGTGGGTCCGAAAGTAGGCAGAAGACAGGGATTTTAGCACTTTATGGACTAATTTGTTCCAAGAGAAATGAGCTTTCATAAGCTACAGAGAAGCAATCCAAAGGAGTAAGACACTCAAAGCAACAGTAGGGAAAAGAGAAAATGAAGAACACAGAGGTAAGGCAGGCAGAAAACAAAATGAAACAACATATTATAAAAAGAGCTTTGAAAATACTTTTGTGATTCTTCAGGGGTTGACTTAAATACCTAGTGTATGAATCAATATTTACATTTTGTAGATGCACAAGGTTTTGGGAGTACTGCTCCTGATTTTTAAAATGCATAATTTTCTGTGCATTTTAATAGTTTTCCCTCAAGTAAATCCTTAAGTAAAATTTACTCTATAATCTTAATTGATATAAATAGAACTGTAAAGGCAAATTTTGAAAAAAAGATCTGTATAACACAGATATCAAAAAGTTCTAGTACTTAAGGATAGTATATTTTCAAAACAGTAACTGGCATGTCAACAATTCTTGTGGCATCTTCATAAATGTGTTGTACTGAATAAGTAACGGTATCACATCACAGGCCTCCAGACATTCCAAAAGGAAAATTAATATCATATAGATTACTTTTTCTAGCAGAAACATGCATTACATAAGTTTAGATGGAGGATAAAATATTAATTTTAAATAAGATATACACTTTAAAGCAATCCGGTCTTTTTTGCGTATTAGACATACATGAGATTATTTCTGAGCAATTAAAGTATTGGAAAACAGGGATTCCATTCTCAACCCTGTCTGACTGGCTTTTGTCACCTTCGACAGATACTTAATTTTTCTCTTCCTCAGTTCTCCTTCACAGTCCTTGGATTAACTAACTTAGTTCATTAATGTATGGAAACATTTTGAGATCCTTGAATGAAAAGTGCTATAAAGGTGCAACATTTACTACTGTTGGAAAACTTAGCTAATTATAGGATATGTAGTGCCAGAAGGCTTTACTTTGGTTTAAATTTAGTCAAGACATGCAATAGCTAAACACTTGATATTTATTTATCCCACAAGTTTAGAAACTGTAATTGACCACAGCGGGTGACCAGTGGAGTGATGGAAGATTGTTAGCTTTATTGCTTAATATAATCCAGTATATATGCTTAAATGAACACTTATAATTTTATTGGGTTAAATCTGATTTTCACCAGAGTACTGGAAAGCAATTCTATTACTTTGGTACAATGACTCTGCCACCTTTTAAATTTCAAGTGTCTTTCCCAGAAGCCGACCTGTGGCTGCCTACAAACTCATTGGGGGGGGGGGCAGAAAGGAATAGGGGACGCACTTTGATTACCAGGGTGCCCCTCGGGGTTACCAGGAAAAATGGCCACAGACTAAAGGAGAACAGATTTAGATTGGACATAAGGAAGAAATTCTTTATGGTGAGGGTGCCAATATCTGGAATGGGCTTCCAAGGGAGGTGGTGCTTTCCGCTACCCTGGAGGTGTTCAAGCGGAGATTAGACAGGCATCTGGCTGGGGTTACCTGACCCCAGTGCTCTTTCCTGCCTGGAACAGGGGGTCGGACCCGATGATCTGTTAGGTCTCTTCCGACTCTAGAAATCTATGAATCTATGAAGGAGGAGGGAAAAAAAGCAGCTGCATTTTTTTCTTTCTGTATATTGGTTACATGCTCAACTCTTTTCAAAGGAGACTTTATGGAGGGAGAAACTGCTCCCTGGATGAACAGGAACATTCCAAAATGAAGCCAGAAAAATTAAAACTTCAGAGAAGTTATACATTAATGGAAATATATGAGCAATCTTAAGTGGGTATAGCTACCCTGGCTGTCTATAGTTCTTACTGTAATACTCTACTGATTAGTTTACTTTCTGCTTTAATCAAGATTTCAATCATAATGTTTTTTACCTGAAAAATATGTAGGGGTCTTGAGTTACCAATAGCCTGAGTAGACAAGAGACTTTTTTTAGTCTCTTGACTTCCTGCTGGTATTGCCTGTCAAGTGAATCAAAGCTTTCTGTAAAGTGTCTCTGTACACTAAGTGTTGTTTCTGTCCTCTTTCTTGTGTGTCACTGTTAAAGCCCTTTCTTTCTTCACTGTTACTCAGCCCTATATGCTTCTTTGCTTATGATTTTCTCTCTCTTTGTGCCTTCCATTTACTAAAGGGGAAATCAGGAAGCCAGTTGTTGCACAACAGTATCAGACCAAGACTCAGTGATACACATCTGTCTGCACTGTGTGGTTCTGGTGATAGAAAGCAGCTGTGTGTTGAATTCATGACTACTATGAATTGCTGGATCAGTGAGAAACAGACAGAGCATAGCAGTGAATCGGGCCTCTTATCTTTTCTATGTGCCATGTCTAACCCAGACTGCAAGATCCTTAGAGGAGGGATCCTTCTTTAATATGTCTGTAAAGAACATATATCTACCCTGCCTTCTATAAAAAAAAGGGAGGCTATGGTGCAATATAGTTAATAAGTAATAACAGGCTGCTTTCACATGCTGCTGTTCTCACTTTCCTCTAACCCACAGGCTGCCCTGTGGCTAAGTAATTGAAGAAAAGTACAAAAAAAAAAAATACACTGCTAAAATTCAACAGGATGATCAGAAAACGCATTGGGCCAAAACCCATGAAACCTCCAGGTCCCTGGGGAAATAGACAGGGAGGGAGGGAGGGAATGAAGTAATTTATGTATAATTGATGCCCTCTGCTTTTCCCTGTACTTTAGCTTACATCTCTGCTGATGTATAGATCAGCGTTCAGCCTTTCAAGGAGTCAAAAATGTATTGCTTAGATTTAAATGGCTGGCATAGAAGTTTCTTTAAAAATTACATCATTTTAAACTTATTTATAACTAATAGCAGCCAGCATTTGGAATACATGTGAAACTTTTCTTAGGCCACTATTATGTGGTAACTTTACTGGTGTTTTCCGACATAGACTTTCCCACTGGGTTGCTGCTGCATAAATTTACAGTATAAGGTATATCTGGCACACTCCCCTCCAATCTTTTCCTGGAGATGACTGCTCAGTCTCAGTGGTAAGACATAAGTGTGTGTGTCAGCTGGACTCTTCATATCCAGAATAAACATGGGAGTCATACAACTCTCCTCTGAACTCTTCAGTATCTCCTCAATAAACAGTCCAAAGATTCAGATAGCCAGCAGCAATTCCAGCCCCAAACATAAGAGCTGTGTACCAGGTCAGCTTCCAGTGCAATCGTGAGTCTCTGAAGTATGGGTCCAAGGTTGCACAAAGTGGTAAGACCCAGCCCTCGCAGAGGACAACTCTTAGGACCTGGATATGCAACTCATATACATTGTTTCTGTGTTTTAATAAAATTTGTACCAGCACCCACAGTAAACAGATAAGCATCTATTCTGGGGTAGCTGAAGGCAGTTGGCAACTGTTACTTAGCCTCACCAATCAGAGCAGGGAAGAAGATAACAGCTTGCTTGCCTTGGGATGACTGCTACCCCAGTAGCAGTGGGCATGCATGGTGGGCAATGGACATACATTTACACTGCCGTAATTTTACCCCTGATTTTGCAGGTACAGTGCTAAAAGTTGTATGTTCATGATTTTTTTACACTGCAGGAATCTAAGACTAGAAAGGGGCTTTAAGGCCAACAAGTCCAGTCCTCAGTGTAAACGCTGATTACACCGATATAAACATGTATGAGCGTAGGAAAGTAGGGAAGGAAGGAACCTCACAAGGTCATCTAGTCTAGCCTCCTGATCAAGGCAGGATCACCCCTGACTAAACTACCCCAACCAAGTGTCTGTCCAACATCCTCTTGAAAATTTCTAAGGATGGTGATTCCACAACTTTCCTAGGCAGCTTCTTCCAGTGCTTGACTATCCTCAGTCAGATGCCTCCTAATTTCCAACTTAAATTTCCTGTGCTGCAGCTTTGTAATTGCCCTCCAAGTATTTGAAGATGGTTATCAAATTCCTCCTCAGTCTTTTCTTCTCTAGATTTACATAATCCTAGCTCTTTCCACCTGTCTTCATAATTTGCCACACAGGTCTCGAATCATTTTGTCACTGTGCAGTGGACTCTTTCCTACCTGTCCATACCCTTCTTGAAGTGTGTCCAACACTGGACACGGTACTCCAAGTGAAGCCTCACCAGTACTGAACAGAGTGGAATAATCGCTTTCCTTGATTTGCAAGTGACACTCCTGTTAATACAACCTAGTGAGTGCATCTACACATATGCTTTACTGTGGAGTAGACTAATTAGATCCACTCCCTTGCTGGCAAATTTCTGGATATGTGGGGAACCCCATAGGTCAGATGACAAAGGGCCATGAACCAGACTTGGCCCATGGGCTGGGGGTTGAGCACCTCTGATCCACTGTAATCTCTAGGTTCTTCTCTGCAATACTGCAGCCTAGCCAGTCATTCCCCAGGCTATATTTGTACATGCAATTATTCTGTCCCACATGCAGGATATTGCACTTGTCCTCACTGAATCTCATCTGGTTGACTGTGGACCATTTTTCCAGTCTATCCAGGTCACTCTAAATCTCACCTTGACCTCCAAAGTGTCTGCAACTCCACCCAACTTGGTGTCATCCAGACATTTGCTAAGAGTGGCATTGATCCCATCATTCAAATCATTAATGAGGCTCTTGAACAATACCAGACCCAGGACAGACCCCTGGGAAACACCATTTGATACCTCTTCCCAAATAGATGTTGGACCATTTATGATCAATTGTTGAGCATGATGATTCAACCAGTTATGTATCAACCTTACTGTACTTTCATCTAGCCTGTATTTCTTCACCTTGTTAATGAGAATGTCATGGAAGACAGTGGCAAAAGCCTTGCTCAAGTCAAGGTACATCACATCCACTGTTTTCCCTCCATCCACAGAGCTTATCACCTTATCAGAAAAGGAGATCATGGTAGTCAGGCATGATTTGCTCTTGGTGAATCCATGCCAGCTGTTCCTGATCACTGTTCTCATCTAGGTGCTTCATAAGAGATTCCTTGAGGACCTGCTCCATGATCTTTCCAGATATCAAGCACATATGTAGCATGTCCAAGTCATTAGTCCTCCATTGTTCAGCCACTGGGTCCATAAAACAGTCTATAGATCCTTCTATTTACAGGTCTTCTCCATAGAACTCAGCTTTTAGATGGTGGGCACATGGAGTGTTGTTAATAAAAATCCATGACATAGCCTCAAAGACCCTATTATGCACACCCACTATGTACCACAGTCCCTTCTCTAGATTTCTCTGGGTCTTCCTCAGTATTCTACTCTGCTCTCAGACACAGAGACAGAAATTTCAGCAAAAATCCATGCCTTCCTCACTGCTTTTTTCCCCTCTTTATCTGTTTATATCATCTCTATATATGCATATTAAATCAATTGCTGAAGATGCTACACAGGAAGTATGGGTATTAAGCTGGCATAGCCAGAAAATTATCACCTAATTTCTAAAACGTTGGCAGCTACCTGCCCCCCCGCCCCACCCCTCCCCCGCAGCATGAGCAGCTACACTTCATTTCTCCTTTAATACAGGAACCTGGTGACTGCAAAGGACCCTATTCCACCCTCTGAACTTTATTCTTCGTCAGCCTGTGTCTATGCAGGCATCTACAATAGGGTTGCTGGTTGTAGCCGTGTTGGTCTATGAACAGGCTTAGAGGATCATAATAGTAATTCTTTCAAAAATCATCATGTTAGTTATGGATAAGATGTAAGGTTTTATAAATCTAAAAGTGCATCTTAATCTATTTCAGAAAGGCAAAAACGCAGCGTCAGCCTTGCCATGATCTTGAACCTGTCATCCTACACATGGGTGGATCTGGGCTTTTGAAAAGTGGGGTGCAGATGGTATGGTGCATCATCACATATAACAACACATATTTTTCTCCAGTTAAACAGAAACTAGAAGCTTTAGTAACATGATAGGGGTCTAACACTATATTATTCATTTTAAGATCAAAGCAAAAAGAAATATAAATTTATTGGACTGTGCACTAATTTGCTAATTATATGTTAAGTTTAAAACATACAACAAACTAGGAAAAAATTGTCAAAAGATAGAGTTTTCATAAAACAAAATCTAGCCCTCTTGAGTGTCTTGACAGTGCCTCCAGTACTTGTCAGTCACTTCTATGCCTGAGTTAATATTATCATACCTGAGCTAAGGTTTTTAGCTGGAGCTAGAAACAGTCTGCAGGGCTGTGAAACAGAAGACAAACATTACCAGGAATGGCCAACAGACAACAAAACTGCAGAAGAAAGGATAGTTGGAATAGTGGAACATCAAAACCATTTAAAAAAATAGAGGATCATTAACACATGTGGAATGGAGAGAGAATAGCAGGAATCAAATAGATTAAAATGAACCATGAAGTCAACTGGCTCCCGCACTACTGCTTGAATAGAAATGTTGCTGCCACCACCAGGCAGTTGGTTTTAAAGTTTGGGTGAAGCAAGAATCAAAGGGGGATGGGTCACAACTGTACCTCCCTTGGATCCACTCCAATCCTACATATTGCAAATCTGAAGCTTACAAAACAAAGTTTCACCTCCTTGTGTTATTAAATCTCTACACTTCAGTTGTACATACATGTATCAGGAGAAAGAATTTGATTAAACCAATGGTTATCAACCTTAGACTCAGAGCACACTTTGGAAAACACCAGCTCTTAGCTTTCATTCATTTCTTGACTACGGAAAAATAGAGCAATTCTTCTGTTGCAAAGAACTGAGATAGACCACAACAGGTCAGAATGCTTTTGGCACTGTGGTTTCCTATTTGAAATCTGTGGGTTTATCCTGTGAATCATGCATGGGTGTGGCATCCTGGTTGAGAATCATTAGATTGAGTTTTTAGTTCATCACATGACTAGACCATGAAAGAAACCCCACTAAAATGGTTGTTCAAGTATTGTGTGATTAAGTGTATTGAACAGACCAAAGCAAACAGGGAAGGGTAAGATATGTCTGTTTGTGGACATTTGATCTATATAAAAAGCTACATTTTGTATTTTTGTACTTTTCTCTTTATCCTCCTCTCCCTTCCTCTGTCTCTTCTTTAGTATTCTCTTGCCATATTCAGCAGCAACACAACACTCCACTGCAACTGACTTACTGCTAATGCCACATTGGTCTGGAGCTTAAAAGGAACAGGCAAGCTGATCAAAGTTATCTGTCTGGGAACATCTAATATGAATTTTGAGGCTTAAAACTACAATCTCTCTTCTGATTAAAAATATTTTTCAGATCATACAATATCTTTCACACATCTTAGTTAGCTTTCCTTTCTTTGGGATTGCGGCTTGCTTTTCTCCTCAGTTAGACCTGATTAAAGATTTTGTTATTGGTTTTTGTTTGCTTAATGGTTCATTTTCACACAAGCCAATTATTCGAAGTATTTTGGATATCCCTCCCTTACCTGGGAAATTTAAATATCTGTGGAAAATAGCTCTCACTCCCTTAACAAGGAATAGTCAGGTTCTAAAAGACTCTTTAAAAATTAAGGGCACAGGAAAGGTTCCAGATGAAGATCTCAGGAAACTGAGCTCTACAGTATCTATTCACTGAACAGCTACCAGAAGTGGAAAGTAGCAGTCACAAACTCTACAGTGAGCCTCAACCCTGACCCAGAGGGAGCAAATTCAGGAGTGGGAGGTAATCAGGTCATTGCATTCAGTGGATCTTTGACCCATATGAGGGAATTTTTAACATCCAACAGGAGCTGACCAACTTTCCTGCAATGGAGGTCCCAGTTGAAGCCACTGGCACAACAGTACTCTGCAATCTGTAGAGGCCACCAAAAACTCCTCTGAATAAGGACACTTTAAGCTACTGCTCAGTAGTTAACTGATGCATAACCAAGTTGTACAGAAGTGTTCAATTAATCCTTAAAAATATAAACTGCAAAATAAAGAAATGAAGAGTAGAGCCTGTAAATATTATTAAATTTAGATTAGATCAGATCATAATTTTAGCAGATTGGATCCTGAAGTTTTAAAGGTTTTTTCATGATACATCATTGAAGGTGAAAATCCTGACCATACTTAACTCAAATACAGAATTCCCATTTCACCAAAATCCTTTTTTGAAAAGCTTCTTCTAACTAACAGTTGTAACCATAATTAGTGAACAATAGTGTTCTCCAAGGTATCCCAATTAAAAACACTTTTAGAGTACAAATCACTTATTCAGTATTTATCTCCCAGATGTTTTAGTGATATAACAGCAACAGAAAGGTTGCTGATTGGATCATTCTGCTCAGTTAAACTATTCCATTATCACAATGCCAGTTCAGGTGCTAATTGTAAGGGTAATATTTTGCAATATGGATGGTTTAGATGAGAACCATCCTCGCCCCAATTTATTTCATACAGGACAGCCATCAGCTGGAACTTTCACTTTTGACATGGACTGGATTTGAACTACTGGCCTGAAGGCAAAGGGTTCTTTCTCTCCTCCAAAACATGTCCAGTATAGTGAAGGAAAGATTGGTATCATCTTGCTCTGGTGTTAAATATCAGAGAAGAAAACGAATAGAAACGCTATGTATTTCTTAGCATCTCAATACCAGAAAGATGCTGACTGATTGCAGGGAATTTGGAGAAAGGGGAAAAATGATAAATGGCCTGGAGGGGTTGGCTAATGAGGAAAGATTACAAGAAGTAAGACCTCCCAAAAGATAGAAAGGCTAGGTGGCAAGTAAAGAGAACCCAATTATCTACATGCATTCGCAGAGCTCCTGTAACCATCATAGAAGGAAAAGAATATTTAGAGTGGTTCATATCAATATAATTATGAATATCAATAAGGAATCATGCAAGAACAGTTTAATTGAAACAGAAGGAAAACATCCTTTATTAAGTCTACTTGATTGCAAGTTAGCAAAGGGCCTCTTCCATAAGTCATTCAAGATTACTAAGAACATAATTTATTATTCTAGGGAACAGTCCAGTCAACTGGGGCTAGGAGGACTACATGATTTACTGTATAATAGTTTAATAGTTTTTTTTAACACGTTTAATTTCATTCATTCATTGCCATCAAGCCTCTAAAATGACCAGCCATGACAAATGATTTCCTGTTTAGTGCTAAAGATGTGTGTGAAGAAGAAAAACAACTATGGTAATAAGGCATGTTTTCTAACCAAATAAATTTACACTAAAGTCTGGGTTACAGGCACGTAACTGGCAACTACCTAAAGTATAAGCAAGATACATGCTAAATTCTCTTCCTTTTGAACTGACAAGCTCTCAAGCTGACATCATTTTTGATTTTTTAAACAGAGACTATTTCAGTTACAAATGCGTAGCAATAAAACAAACCTTGCCAGCTGCAACCTCCTGCCTATCCAGAATCAAGCGACGGCAGTGAACTCTAACAAGATATGGCACATTGATTTTCAAATTTGTAAGCAGCCCACCATAATGAGATATTTTTTCCATCACTTTCTCTGGGCTCCTTCACTCATCTAGGCAGAAAGGGGGTATTTGACATAGGCATCATGCTTGGGACGTCTATACTCAGTGGAACCACAGTTTCAAACACTACTGGGGTCACCATTTCAAGTCAGCTATACTGAATGTCACGTAGTTTACTGGATGAGCATGTTCTAGATGATGTCCTTATAAACCAAGAGTCTGTCTGTTCTGCATTATAAATAAAGATTATATGGCAGCTTTCACAAGAGGAAGGGTTCTCTCTTTGTTCAAAAGTTTCTCTTTCCCTTTAGCACATTTTCAACCTTTAGAAAGCCTATGAGAAATATATAAGGAAAATAAATTTTCAAGGCTCAGATAAAATACAGGACACTTACAAACTGCAACCAACTACCTTACATTGCTCAGCTAACCATCATGTAAGAGCTGAAATGGGACAGTGAAGAAAGCGATGATGTTTCTGTGGTCTACAAAATGGTCATGCCTGGATGCACTTAAGCATTAGTTATACATATATATGCATTTATAAAGACACATGCATTCAAACACATACAACATATAACCTTACAAATATGAGGTAAACCACTAAGTGGAAGGTAACATGACATGTAGGCAGGTAGCTACTACTATTTTGATATGCAAGTTACCTTTCACATACACCAAGGTGCAGTATGATAGACCCTAGGCACCAGACAATATAACAATAAATTAAAAGTAATGAAGGAAAACAAAATATTTTTAAAAGACTTTTCAAGACTGGGTGACTGATACTGAAAAATCTGTGGAAGGGAACTTCAAGCCAGCTGGGAGCCACGTGTACAAAAGCCTTTCCCCTGAATACTGCACAGTGCACTGAGGAAAAAAGCAAGTTATAGGCCCAAATCAAATAAGTATATACTTAAGTAGAGCACATGTCAAGAAGTTGCCTAAATCACTTCATACAGCAGTTAGAATCTAAAACTTAACAGATATGTAGGGACCTAGACCCAAACAAAACCTTACAGATATTATCATGGGCAGATGTAAGATTTTGAAAAGTGGGGCACATATGTGATGAGGGACCACACCATCTAACACAACACACATTTTTCCAGGTAAAAAGAAACTAGAAACTTTACTAATATGCAAGGGACTGAGTCCCTTGCATATTCAGGATTGAAGAAAAAACAAATACAACTCTTCTGGAATGTGCATTAATTTGCTATATTGTATAGTATGTGTAACACAATAAACTAAGCAAAAAAATCCAAAGATGTTGCTTTTTCAGACTTGTCATTAGAATTAAATGTTCATCTCTTTCAGATGCATAAAACAAAATCTAGTATTCATGAGCTTTGTGACAGTTCATCCAATGCTTCACTGAAGGATATTTCCACACCTGAGTTGATGTTCACCTGAGTTAATGTTTCCACACCTGAATTAATGATTTTAGCTAGAGTTAAAAACAGTCTGCAGGCCTGTGAAAAAGGAGCTACGTTAAGAGGAGTAGCTAAGAGACAACAGAACCGCAGAAGAAAGGATAGTTTAATTAGTGGTTCAAGACCATTAAAAAAGGAAAGAGGTTCATTAACACCTGAAGAGTTTTGAAGCAATCTGGTAGATTATAAAAAGCCATAAAGTCAAGTGACTCCCTCACTGCTGCCTGAACAGAAATGCTGCTGCCACTGTAAGGCAGTTGGTTTTAAATGTTGGGTGTCCAAGAGGGGTGCAACTGCACGTCTGCATCCCCCTGGGGTATTACAGATCACATTGTTTCATGGGAGAAATCCTGACCTTATTAAAGTAATTGGCACAACTCCCATTACTTCAGCAGACTCAGCATTTTACCCCCTGTACCATGAATTTTAAGTCAATGCAAGTGTGCTGAGGCCCATGGGAAAGGTTAGAGAATTAATCAACAAAACACAGGAGAAGTTTCATCCAGCTGTTTGCTTTGCTTAACCACTTGCCCTTTCCAAGAAGCTGAACAACAAGGCCTAGAATTAAAGGAATATAACCTTTACAAAGCATGCTGTTGTATGCAAGAGTAATAGTCCATCATCCCAACAATGTAATATCTACTCACCTATGAAAATACAAAGAGCATTATGCAAACCTAGATAGATCATAACAGATTAATCAAGTGATCTGTGTCCTAACTCCAGAAGTACTGCTCCAAAATGAACTCCATATCAACCCACGGGCAGCTTGTCTACCAAGACTGGCTGGGAGATTACAGAATCACCAGTCACTGTCCAAGCTCAGTAAAGTTTATTGTGTAAGTAGGAGCATTTTTAAATCCAGGGGAAGATTTTTCTTGCAAATGGCACAGCTCAGATTCTGAGAACTGTACTCATTATGGGTATGTTGCACTTATGCCTCAATATATAGTTTCATAGTTGGTAGGGTCGGAAGAGACCTGAGCAGATCATCAAGTCCAACCCCCTGCCAGGGGCAGAAAAGAGTACTGGGGTCAAACAACCCCAGCAAGGTGATTGTCAAGCCTTGTCTTAAAGACCACCAGGGTAGGAGCCAGCACTACTTCACTTGGAAGTTGGTTCCAGATCCTAGCCGCCCTGACAGTGAAGTAGTGCTTCCTGATGTCAAGCCTGAACCTACTCTCAGTCAACTTGTGACCTTTATTCCTTGTTACTCCTGGTAATGCTCGGGGGAACAGGGACTCTCCCATTCCCCGCTGGTCCTGCTTGGTAAGTTTATAGATGGCCACCAGATCGCCTCTCAGCCTTTTCTTGTGGAGGCTGAACAGGTTCAGGTCCCGTAGCCTCTCCTCGTAGGGCCTGCCCTGTTGCCCCCTGACCATGTGAGTGGCCCTCCTTTGGACCGTTTCCATGTTGTCCACATCCCTCCTGAAGTGCAGTGCCCAGAACTGGACACAGTACTCCAGCTGCGGCCTGACCAATTGTTGCACAGAGGGTGATGATCACTCCTTGGACCCGTTCATGATGCATTTGTGGATGCATGACAAGGTGTGGTTAGCCTTCCTGACTGCATCCTCACATAAGCAGCCCATGTTCATCTTGGAATCAATAGTGACTCCAAGATCCTTTTCTGCCTCTGTGCTGACGAGAAGGGAGTTCCCCAGCCTGTAGGTATGCTGCTGGTTCTTCCTCCCCAGGTGCAGCACCTTGCACTTGTCAGTGTTGAATCCCATCCTATTCTCATCCGTCCACCTGTAACTTGTCCGGATCTAGTTGTAGCCTGTCCCTCCCTTCTATCATGCCCACTTCTCCCCACATCTTAGTGTCATCCGCAAATTTGAACAAGGAGCTTTTCACCCCCTCATCCAAGTTGCTGATGAAGACGTTGAACAGTGCGGGCCCGAGGGCCAAGCCCTGGGGAACCCCACTGCCCACATCCCTCCAGGTCAAAAATGACCTGTCCACCACCACTCTCTGGGTGCAGCCATCCAGCCAATTTGCAACCTATCTGACTGTGTAGGGATCAATGCCACAGTCACCTAATTTTTTAATGAGAACGGGGTGAGAGAGAGTGTCGAAGGCCTTCCTAAAGTCCAGAAAGACTACGTCCACCACAACACCTGCGTCTTCTTGTTACCAAGGACTTCTTGTTATCTTTGATTCTGGTCGCTAGTCCCAGTTCTGTCTCCACCTTAGCTTTCTAACAGCCCCCCTACAGTCTTGGGCAATGGAGGTATAATCCTCCTTGGTGATGGCCCCTCCTTTCCACTGGGTGTATGCCTCCTTTTTAGCTTTCAGATGTTCCTGAATGCCTTTGGTGAGCCATGGGGGATTTGAGCACTCTTGCCCCCATTTGATTCGCATTGGGACTGTCACCCTTTGGGCTCAGAGGATCGTCTCCTTAAGGAACAACCACTCATCTTGGATTCCCAACTCCCCTACCCTCTGGGACCTCTGTACCTCCTGAACTAATCTCCTTAACTCATTGAAATCGGCCCTCCTGAAGTCAAGGGCTGCTGCCTAAGTATCAAAGTACTGAAGGATATATTAATCTTTAAGCACATGTTGAACTCCTATTGGCTTTGATACGCATTTAAAAATGTTTAAAGGTGAGAAATATGCTTAAAAGTTTCACTGAACAGGAGCCTTATAGATTCATAGATGCTAGGGTTGGAAGGGACCTCAACAGAGTACTGGGGTCAGACGACCCCAGCCAGATGCCTATCCAGCCTTCTCCTGAATACGCCCAAGGTAGGGGAGAGCACTACCTCCTTTGGAAGCCCATTTCAAATTTTGGCTACCTTCACTGTGAAGAAGTTTTTCTTGATATCTAGCCTAAATCTAAACTCTGTCAATTTGTGACCGTTGTTCCTTGTTGCCCCAAGAAGCGCCCTGGTGAACAGAGCATCTCCGATCCCTTGCTGCAACCCCTAATGAATTTGTAGGTAGCCACAAGATCACCTCTCAGCCTTCTGTTACAGAGGCTGAAGAGGTCCAGGTCCCTCAGTCTCTCCTCATGTAAGCCCCTAACCATATGAGTGGCCCTCCTCTGGACGCTCTTGAGTCGATCAACATCCTTCTTGAAGTATGGCGCCCAAAACTGGACACAGTACTCCAACTGCAGTCTGACCAATGCCACATAGAGGGGAAGTATCACCTCCTTGGTTCTGTTTGTCATGCATCTGCTGATGCATCATAGTGTGGTTAGCTTTGCTGATGATTTTGTCACACTGACGACTCATGTTCATCTTGGAGTCCACTATGACTCTGAGTTTTTTTTCCACTTTCTTGGATCATGGAAAGGCTAGAATGTTTTCTTAAGAAAAAAATTAAAACTGTTTTAAATAATTCCAATTAGCTTAATATTAGAAATTGCTGACTAATACCATGTATTATTATTCTAGGTTTCTGATATGGATAGTTAAAATGAATCAGCACTGTTCTTACCAAAAAGGGACAGCTTTTATGTGACAGACTCATTCTGTACCTCCTTTGGATAAACATGCATAAGAGGAGAAGGTTTATAATATTTCTGGGAATACCTCATAGTTGGTGGTCAAGAAATGGTTGACTGAATCCTTATTTTTATACTATAATTCAAAAGCTAAGAATCTGATTTAAAAAACCCAACTATAAACACAACGTTACTGTACTATATGTGTGCTTGTTTAATGATTACCAATGTACTGATTAAAGATTTTTATAAAGAAGACATTTAAAATATGTACTCTTTGATTCTTGCATTTTCCATTCCTAAATTCTGGATTTTACAATCTAAAAGGGTACAACTTTATTCTCCATAAGCTAACTAATTTTTCAGGGATGTATTCGGTGGCCATGTTGGTCTGAGACAAAAAGAAATGCAAAACTCTAGAACTCTTGTTTCAGAGGTGATACCTTTTATTAGACCAACTAAGAAATCACAATATTTTTAAAAAAAATTACCAGCAAATATTCTAGCCAGTAAAGGCCACACTTAAATATATGCATTTGTAAAGCTAAAAAGTCAAAGTCAACTATAGTTTTATATTTATATAAATACTTTTAATACTAGAAAACCCCCTCTCTCTATTTATTACACACAAAACTTATATTAAAAGAATATTATTATGGCTAAACATTCAATCACTTAAAAGGTAAGAAATGCCAGGACTAAAATAGCCTGTTGTATTCTTAACTTAGCCCCTTGTGAGTACACCTTACAGGAAAGTCTTTATACATGCCATAATTTGGCACCACTCTGACATTTATATAATTTGGGACTGGAACTTTTAGATGCACCATGCAAACCTAGAGCCAGTAGAATACCAGATGGTATGGTGTTATTCTCTACATGGACTGGCACTAAGGAGGGATGGATAACACCATACCATTTGGTATTCTACTAGTTCCAGGTGTGTGTGGTGTAACTAAAAATTCCAATCCCAGATTATATAAATGTCAACAGGGTGCCAAATTATGGCATTTATTCTTTCAGTTTACTTTATTAAAACTGTAGGGAATTACACACACACACATTGATTTTGCACATTTCACATTCTCTTAATATAAAGCATCAACTAGTAGAAAGTGCAGTTCCAACTGTCTGTAAAATCTTGATTTGGGCCCCTTGTGCATCTGCACCATAGCAGAGTCTTTGATAACATGAAAAGGTAGATTTTTTTCCCCACTAGACTTCTGTCATACATTGCACACAACAGACCATCTCTAGGGATGAAGCAGGGTTGAGCATTAAAGGAAGCAGTTGTCTGTAAGCCCCCTGTTCATTTCCTGAAGCCGTTAAAAAGAGTATGGTGAATGTGCCACAGGAGGGAGGGACAGGGGGAAGAGGGGCAGACTGTTTCATGAATGATGTGCTAGAGCAGTGATTCTCAACCAGGGTCCCATGAAATCCTGTTAAGGGTGTTGAGTCACCCAGCCCTTTATAAGGTAAAAACTCTCCTTCCAGAGTCCATTGTTTTGTGCCTGACCCAGCTTTGCAGTGATGCCTGCAGCTGCTCCTCTGGAAACTGCTGCCACTGCTGTTCTCCCCTGCCCTCCTCCTGTCCCCCAGCAGCTACTGGGCTGGCTGCCCCATGCTCCCAGCAGTCCTCTCTGATGCAGGTGGGCAGGTGAATGTGGGGTCAGAGCTGTGCAGCCTGGCTCATCCCCTCCACTCCTTCCATGCTCCTGAGACCTGTGAGAATGGCCACAGGGGCCACGACCAACGCATGAGACCTCACAGGTGCAGCCTTGGCAGCAGGGGCTGCATTGGCTCCCTCAGGTATGGACCAGGGTTAGAGAGAGGAAAGACAGTGGAAAGGGCACTGCAGGATTAGGTTCCTGCCCCTACAACCCTCACCTAGCAACAGCTACATCAGTGGTTCATAACCTTTTTAATCTGAAGGCATCATTCATATCTTTTCTGAATTTAAACTGTAGTTCGGTGATTCTTCAGTAGAGTGACATGAAATTCAAAAAGTTATGGAGGGGGTCCTTGAGGCTAAAAAGGTGAAAACTACTCTTACAACATGGGATTATGTCCTTTCTGTCCCCCCCTGAGCCACAAGTCTAGGTGTGCAAAACAGAGAAAGCCACCTCAACCAGATTTTTTACAGAGTTTTTTATCGTATCTTGCTCACTTTCTGCATGAACGACATGACACTGGGTTAATTTACACATGCAATTAGCATATAGCGATAAATTCCGGCACATTTTGTGCTGGAGTTTATTGCTCCTGGGTGCAGCATTTACATGTGTGCCTGGGACCACAGCACACTGAGCTAGGGTGGAGCAGTCCTGGCTGGCAGGGGACCAGGGGGGAACAGACAGCCTTTCAGTCCAGGGCTGCTCTGCCCTGGCTCAGCATCCTGCGGCGGGGCTGGTTGGGGCACAAGGGTGCTACAGTGCGGGGCTAACCAGCAGGTAGCCTCTGCACTGTAGCACCTTTGTGACCCAGTCACTGTCTACAAGTGCATTTCAGTACACATAATTATTCTGCTGTAGGATAGTACTTGTCCCAGAAAGTATGATTCTACAGCAGAGTTCATTCATTTACTGCACCCTAATACTGGCGCACGTGTGATGCTTTACTGTGGAGCTAATTAGTCAGCTCCACAGTAAGGCACATGTGTAGAAGCACCAACTGAGTCTTATTTTCAGAAGCTTAGTGGAAGACTGTTCTTTGAACACACAGCTGCATGTAATGCTAATCACTCTGTAAATCAACGGTCACATATCTGAAAGAGTATGTTCAAAATTGATGGACACTTTTGACATTAATGGCTCTATGCCCTAATTTCCCATCTATTAAACGGGGCTCACCTCACTATGCTGTGAAAATAAATGCAAATTTGTGAAGCACCCAAGTTGTAGTGATAAGCACTGCGGAGGAACACTCAAGGAAATTGACAATTCTTTACTCGGAGCAGAGTTCAAATAATAATTCTGGTAAATGAGGCCAATAAATGTAAATGCTTTATGCTTACCATCGTAAAACTATATAATTTTCCTCTTGCCTTATTCTCAGAAGTGGCCGAACCATTTGGGCTGAAATTTAACAAAACAAAAAAACCCAACCCAAAAGCATCTTTTTAAAGATCAAAATGACGTTCCTCCTCCTAGTTGGGGTCACCAGGCTCTTAGATTCTTCCCCATAGAAGGTAATTTTCAACTAAAAGACACCCCCTTCCCACACAGGCATTTCACCAGGAAAAGTTAACAATGTTTTTTTTCTTTATAAGACTATTTTTATAATAAGTATTTGATCTTAGGGTTTCCAGAGCCTTTCTGTTCCATGAGACTTCTTCTGGTGCTGTGAGGGATACGCATCCAAACCTTTTAGTGTGAACAAAAGATTATGCTTGGAACTCTCTAATATTGATATTAAAACTACTTTGATAATTAATTAAAACTGTACTCATTCCAAATATATTCTCTGTGATGGTCACAAGGAATTGGTATTTCGCTTATATTTCTTAGTAGTAATAATTTTATAAGCCATACGAAACTATAAAAATTACAACAAGTGTAAGAAAGCTAAAATATTTGAAAAGGACAAAAGTTCAGAAAAGATTCATGCTCGTTCAGTGGAAAAAGCATACCTTACAAACTTTAATTGCAATGCATAGCACCGCAGGACCTACAGGAATTGTGAGCACGTTTTAGTTGTCTCAGCTGCATGTCATAGGAATAAGGAATGAATTATGGAGTTCATTTTGACTTTGAAAATAAAACTAATTCCTAATGAATCATTATGAATTCCTTTCCACTAAAAATTCAGAACTCCCACTCAAAATCAAGCTTGTAGATTTTGAGAGCCAAGCAAGGTTGACCACTGCTTTTGACCCTGACAAAGAGAGAACCTTACAGCAGGCCAAGAACTATCTTTAAGCTTCATTATGAAATTAAACCATTAGAAAAATGTTCCAACAATATACTTTGCAATATTTTGAAGTCATTTGAAATTCACTTAGGTTTTCATATGTTCAGCTGGACAACAGTTAGTTTTTGCTTGCATTTGTTTTAATGTTTGCCCAGAAATATTGAATCTAGAAAGCTTTTTATAAACTCCTGGATTTACAATATAGTTTGTAATTGATAGCCGAATGGAAAGCTGCCTTCAGAAAAGGGGCCTAGGTAGATATATGCATAGTATACAACTGTATACAGTGTTTTGGGGGAAAGACAGAATTCTGAAAGTTTCCACACGGTGTGTGATCACTGTGCAAATATGGAAATATGCAACTTCCATGCTGCAAGAGGTTGGGGAAGAAGGAGGTGTGGGGCAGTCTGGGATGGGCATCTACCCTACTAATCTGGCAAGTAAGGGAATAGTAGCAGTCTGGCAACTTTGCGTACAGATTGGTTACACTGCTATATAGCACGTACGTACATCGTGCAGGATGCCACATTGTTATGGTGGCATACATTACAAAGAATAAAGCATAATGATGGTTGTCCCTCAAGAATAAAAGAACAGGCTCTTTCTATATTACATGCGTATCCCTATTTCTTTTTTCTCCTGTAGACCCCTCCAGTAACAGAAACAAATTCATCTTCTGCTAACGGAGAGCTCTGTTCATCTGCCTTTTACTCAGACTTTCATTTGCAGTGAAATAAGCTGTGTCACAGTGCTCTGGGAACATCTTTAATAGACAGGCTTTTGAAAGCAGCATAATGTAACATATCATATATAATATCATAACATATATAATATCACATGAGTGAGAAACTGAATTTTGAGTAAATCAATGCAATCCCCTTTGCTGTTGTTTTCTTAAATTTAGCTTTATCTTATTTGAGGATAGATATATACTGGTACTCTGCTTAAAGTCTAATTAACAAGTGGAGTTAAATTATTCTTTTGCACAAGAACTGATACAATCTTCCTTTATTTTGTTATCAAAGTAATATTTAGAGATAACAGTAGAACTATGGTTTGCATCTGTGTCTTCTTCTCTGTCCAAAGATTTATCTAAAGAGTAAAGAAATACAGTAACAAAATGTATTTTTCTTGGGCCAAATAAAAATCGTACGGTTGGGGACCTCCGTGGCCAGCCCTATGAGAAGAGGCTAAGGGACCTGAATCTCTTCAGTCTCCGCAAGAGGAGACTGAGGGGGATCTTGTAGCTGCCTACAACCTTATTAGGGGCAGCAGCAGGGACTCGGGGAAAGTCTGTTCACCAGGGCCCCCCTTGGAGTCACTATGAACAATGGCCACAAGCTGAGGGAGGACAGGTTTAGGTTAGATGTTAGGAAGAACTACTTCACTGTAAGGGTGGCCAGAGCCTGGAATAGGCTTCCCAGAGAAGTGGTGCTCTCACCTTCCCTAGAGATTTTCAAGAGGAGACTGGACAGGCACCTGGCTGGGTCTTATGACCCCTGCCACCCCCAGTGCTCCTTCCTGCTCATGGCAGGGGGTCGGACTCAATGATCTGTCTAGGTCCCTTCCCACTCAGTGATTCTATGATTCTAAGTTAACTATATACTTAGTTAAGCAGGGATAAATTTAAACATACATACTTAAAATAGTTTTGCTCCTCTGGGGTCTTGCAAACCTGCTTCTGACTCTTGCAGCTCCCCCTTTTCCCTTCCACAGTTTTAAGTGTTTTTGAATAGCATTATGCCAGGATATGAAAGACAGCCTACAGCAGACAGCACTGAACAAAGCTGTCAGTGCAACAGCTATGAGACAGTGTTTAATGAAGTGATCTGATCTGATTTTGCACCTGGAAATTGATATTTTGGCTATCACAGACTCATCATCAGGGCTAAATCTCTCAAAATGTTTAATATATCTGGCCAGTAGCTTCCCAGATTATTCTCACTCTTGTCCAGGAAACAGTGACAGAGAAGATAGCGTTTATTATTATTTTTATATGTATAAGCACATCTGGGGCACTCTGCAACATGCTAGTCTTGGGGGCTTCGGGGAGAGGGGATAGTTTTGTTTTGTTTTGCTTTGTTTTTACGTACTTTGTATTTTCTTCACTTACCAAAAGGCTAATGCAGAGGTCCAGGACTTCAGCTTCCTTCCAAATATTCTAAATTTAGTTGCTGGTCCTCTCTCATCCAGTTATTAAATCTATGCCATTGGTACTGGCATAAAATATGACCACAGGCTCTTTTCTAGCTCTATCTGGAGGATGAATACGTGCAACTTTGAAATTGATTCTTTGTTTAGCATCAGCTAAAGGAATCAAAAAGGTAACATACAATACCTTTCAAGGGTGATTCAAAGGGCGTAGAAGAATCTAATACACACATCTGGGATTAGATTTATTTCACCCCAAATTCTTTTAAGATTGCTATAGTTTTCTCAAGATTTTAAACATTGGAATTTAACTTTATAGACAATCCCTACAAAATATTTAAAGGATGCAAATGCACATTTTTGAGGTTATCTAACACCTCCCAAACAATCTTAAACCTGCCCCACTAGTATTACCATGTAGAAAAATGGAAAAACTGGGACAACCTGGTCATATCCTTCAACATGAGGCTAAGGAGGCAACATTACTCCAATCTTGGCTGAGGAAAGAGGCATCTAGCAAAGTCTAATGGAGAAAGAGGATGTGTCGTGAGTTATGATACTTATGGTTTATTTGAAATACAGTAAATCACATAACACAGTGCTCCCTACCAACATTATGAGGTGTTTGTTTAGTACCGACTCAAAAGAAAGAATGTCACCTAGTAAATTAGCAAAACTGTCATCCTGAAATACCTTGGGGAAAGGACTAATATTTCAGGGTCCCTGCCTTTTACAATAATAGAAGCATGAATTCACATAAAAATATTTGATCTGCTGAATTGCATGTTGGGGGGGGGGGAATCTTGAATCTGTATATCATGGGAAGAAGCCCAGAGAATTCATGACTAATGAAGGTTATGTCCTCAAAACCCTTGAAAATATTCAAGGTACTCTAGAGTTTTTCAGGCATGTGTGAAATTATGATTGAAATGGCACTACTTAGGGCCATAGCTGAAAAGCCAGCTTAGAGGAACATGATCTAGAAAAGAAAGATAAGATGACAGTGAATTGTTCTTTTGAAACTATATGCAAAATCAGCCCAAAGATGTGGACAATGGAAACATCTTGGGCTATTAGTAAGGGGGAGAATAATCTATGGATATTCCAATCCCCTGCATATTTGGGGAGTGACTGGCTTGGTAGGTGAGGGCACAGCAGGGTTAATGTGGTCTTCCTGCCCACATTATTAACTGACTGGTTGCTCAGCACTACTGCTTAGGCATAGTTCTGTAAGATGCATTTCAAAATTTGTTATAAAAAATAACACTGGTTTTAATTACTTACAGAGCCTTGAATTAAGGTAGGCAGTAATATAAATTAAACAATGAATAAATACATACGGAACTGAGAGAGAAGGGAAATTATAGGTTATCTAATTGCCACAGCTTTGTACAAGGGAGGATGTCAAGTAGGAAGCTAGTGTGCAAAGATGCATAAGATAAGAAATGCCATCAGAGAAAGATACTTCGACTACATGGAGTTATTTAGGTCTTTGTCACTTCTCAGTTGGACAACAGTAAAGAAAGATACTTGCTCCTGAAGCTTTCAGTGCTGAGGAAATTCCAGCTAGTGCATTAGCAATGCATAGGGGGTGCACATCGTGCACCCTCTGAGCATAGCAGTGCACCCCCTACGAAAAGGCACCACCAGCACTGCCGGACGCACCTGCAGACAGTTGCCACTTGCCACCCCTGCTGCCTACACGGCCGGCGGCATCTGTGGGCAGTCCACAATCGACGATGGTCGCAACCAACAGTGTCTGTGGGTGGTCGCCAACCACTGGCTGGCGCTCACCACTCCCGCATCCCCACCGACAGCGCCGAGGCTGCCTGCAGCAGCTCCACACTTACTGCCGCCGCTCTCCTGCCGCTGACTGGGGGCACGCAGCGTTCATGAGCTAGTGTAAAGGTCAGTGACATTAGCTATACTGAGCACATCAAACTGTTGTCCACTTTCAATAATGGTTTCCCACAGAATTTCCCATCAAGTTCAAGAGGCAAAGATTTCTGTGGGTGATATATTTTACTGGACCAACTGCATAGCTGGGATAGACTTAGACAAGCTTGCAAATTAAGAAGAATGTATTCAAAACCTTGTCTAAGTCTACCCCAGCCATGCAGCTGGTTCAAGAAAAGATCTCACCTGCAGACTGGGGTGGATCCAGAGGGGTTACAGTGGCACAGCTGCACCCCCCTTTCAGACCGAATCATATAACAGGAGCCGCTGGGAACATTTTAAAACCACGAAAGGAGGTAAAAATTCCCACGAGCCCAGCCCCCACGCAGCCTGGCTGGGCCAGGCAGGCAGGAACAGCTCTGGAGCTTCCTCTGATCCCAGAACAGTGGAGAAAGCAACTGTGGCAGGCGAGGGAGGGGGGATGTTCACTTGTGTTAGAGACTTAAAGTCTCCAGAGACTCCTAAGGCAGTGGGGTTGGAGGAGGCTGGGAACTAGGGCTGCAGCCACCCCTGCAGTGTGGATTGCTGCTCCTGAACCCCACTTTGGGAAATCCTGGATCCACAGTACCACTTCTCTCCTAGAAGAGAGGAAAGGCTGAGAGGACAAACAGTGTGATAGGCATTCATAGAACTGTAGAATCACAGAAAATGAGGGTTGGCCGGGACCTCAGGAAATCATCTAGTTCAACTCCCCTGCTCAAAGCAGGACCATCCCCAACTAGATCATCCCAGCAAACACTATGTCTAGCCAGATCTTAAAAATCTCCAAGGATCTGGAGAGTCAACAACCTCTCTGGGTAACCTGTTCCAGTTTTTTACCACCCTCCTAGTGAGAAAATTCTTCCTAATATCCAACCTAAACTTCCCTTGCTGCAACTTAAGACCATTGCTCCTTGTTCTGTTCTGTGCCACCACTGAGAACAGTCCAGCTCCATCCTCTTTCAGCCCCTGCCCCCCTTCAGGTAGCTGAAGGCTGCTATTAAATCCCCTCTCAGTCTTCTCTTCTCTAGACTAAAGAAACCCAGTTTCCTCAACTTCCTTTCATAAGTTGTGTCCCCCAGCCCCCTCACCATTTTTGTTGCCCTCTGCCGGACTCTCTCCAAGTTGTCCACATCCTTTCTGTAGTGGGGGGCCCAAAACTGAACACAGTTCTCCAGATGTGGCCTCACCCGTGCTGAATAGAGGGGAAGAATCACTTCTGTTGACCAGCTGGCAATGCAGCCCAGTATGCTGTTAGCCTTCTTGGCAACAAGGGTACAGTATTGGCTCATACTCAGCATAGCACTTAATGCACTACTGCAAGTCACCACAATACTGTAATATCAAGTGTGATATAAGAACCCATAGAGCAGAGGTTCCCAAACTGTGGTGTGTGTACCCCTGAAGGTACACAAGACATCTTTCAGGAGTCTACACAGGAGAAATTGCATAATGGAGGATTTAATTTTTGTTATCATAATAATTGGCATTTAAGTGGTTAAAATGTAAAAGGTATGGTGGTAGGGGTATGTGGGCAGCTAGTAAATCTGGAAGGGGGTACTCAGTAAGGAAAAGTTTGGGAACCTCTGCCACAGAGAACAGAATAGAATAAAATTCCTTATTCCATAAAAATGAAGAAACCAACAAGAGGTTCTGAAATCTCAGGTCAAAGTAAGTGGTGGAAATAAAGTTTATAGGGACTGGAAAGCCATATCTGCAGTCAAATCCTGAGTGGGTGTAAACCAGTGTAGCGCCATGAATATCAACATAAACTAGTTTTAAAATGCTTCCGTCACAAAGGCCTGCTCAAGTCAGTGAGAGTTTTTCCATTAAACTGAAGAGTAAAGGATCGAGCTCCTGATGATAGCTCCTTGCTGGTACAAGTGCATGTTTTCCAGTACTGTTTCATATTTAATTCATTCAGATGGTTTATTTTGGCTTCATATCAAATCACCATATGACTTACTCCAGAACCTGATACTTCTGCCCTGCTTGAGAATGCTGGACGATGCAGTGGGAGCACTCCAAGGTGAGAGCACACCAAGTACTAGAGAAGCTGTGCTGCATGGGAAACCGGCGCTGCTGTGAGGCTAAAATAACTATTTAACACCTCAGATTAACAGTATGGTTCCTTTAATTACTATATTACCCAAATCCAAGATGATCCTGATTCTAAGATAATCCCCCCAATAATTAGATTCTATACATGCCACTGCTATGACGCTGGGCTGAAGATGTGCTCCATGGCCCAGGCTGGAGTGAGGCTGGAGCCTGCCAGATCACAGCAAGGGCAAGCAGTGGGGAGGCAGGGCAGAGCCTGCAAGGAATGGGGAAATGGGAGAAGAAGCAGTGGGTCAGAGGTTGCCTGCCCCCTGCCCCCGCAGCTTCATATCTGAATCCAAGATGAAGGGCTTTCCCCTCTCATGTTAAACGGGGGAGGAATTTCATCTTGGATTTGAGTAAATATAGTATGTAGGAGTTTGGACTGGTGAGAACAGACCGGCCTGATGTGTAACCTTGCTGCACTGCATTTACAGGGCAGGATATATGTGTGCAGTTCTTCAGGAGCTGTAGGTGCTGGGGTTCATAGTCTGTGGTAGCCAGAAGCGCAGTGTAACAAGTAAACGGATTCACCTTCACTTGTATGTCACAGTGGCAAAAATTACTGTGTGCCACTTGCTTTATGGCTTTTTAAAAGAAGTTGTGCATTTTGGTGAAATTCCTTCGGTTTTGTGAGTCTGCTCATTTAAACTGGCACATTGTCTTTGTTGGTTTGTTGAGCACTTTGGTGGTTTTGTTTTATTGTTAGGGAAATAAAGATGTTAACCATAAAATGCAATGCATTACTATAATAAAGGGAATAGCTACAACAATATTTAGTGTTTAAATAGTGTTACATATCTTCAAAGCAATTAACAAATATTAAGTAATTAATCTCCACAATACTGCTGCTGTGTAGATGGAAAGTATTGGCCTCATGCTTAGAGTTTAGAGAACAAAGGCACAGAGCTTAAGCATCCGTGGCTTTGAACAGAAGACGGAATCAGTGTTTTGGCTAGAATTTGGCTAGTGATAAAACTGAGGATTGATTCTGACTTTGCAGATGATGGCCTCACACTAGTGTAATTGCACTGACATCACTGAAGTCACTCTTGAGTTACAAGGATGTGTAAGTCCAGAAACAGGTGACAGAATATCAGTGGCAACACAGCAGGATCGGCCGCAGGGGACCTTCCCCCTCCCCGGACGGCGGGACTGGTCACAAGGGGAGCACGTGCCCGCCCTGACTAAAGTGGCACCAGTCGCTCATGCAGAATATCCAAAACCTGTATGATCACAAGCAAGCCAGTTAAGCTTTCACAATGTCTAAGTTTACTTATCTGCATAAGATGGGGACATAATTTGGCTTATTCAACTAGCATTTGGAAAGCACCTTGACAGCTTCAGATGGAAAGTGATACGTAGGACAAACAGCATTTCAGGTAGGTTAGCTAACACACTAGCTCTCAGAAGCAATAATGAAAATGTAATGTCTGTTTCAGAACAGTCTATTTAAATGTATACAGGTGACTTGAACTCTATGAAGGACAGGCATGGTCTTCTCACAGAGTGCATTGCTAAGGTAGTCCTGGTGGGCAGAGGTAAAAATAAAGTACTCTTTAACAAAATATTTTCCTCCAATAATAAAGACTTCTATAAGTCCAGATGTGTAATATCTTGATTCTTAAATTCAGGTTTTGTAAGAAAAGTGGGTTTTTTTAAGCAAAATATTCACCAAAATAATTTGTTTTAAGAAATGGTTATCTGAAAAATGACTAGGCTACCTGAAAAAGACAAAAGAAAAGAAGAAAATCTAAGGAAGGAAGATTTCAAGTGGTAGTATAGTGCAAATATTCAAGCACAACTCTGAACATATATTTGCAGGCTTGTTTCTACAACTATGAAGGTTAGAAACTTACTTTTCCTCTAAATAAAAACAAAGGTTTTTATGTAAATGCAGCATTCTAGGAGCTGTGGCTTTAAGAAAAAAATACCAAATATTGAAAACTCTTAATAAAAATAGTAAGAATTGACAAGGCCATGCCCACTGATCCATGGAGATGGAATTAGTGAGGTGCATCTGAACCAGCTCTGCAGTAGTATCTCAGGTCTTTAGTCAGTGATTGTTAGTGGCACTTTTTGTGTTATTTATTGCCATTGAATCCATCAAAGTCTCCCGCTTTTGTTTAAGCTTTGGCATTCTACTTTATCACTTTTTCCATAAAAGAAAAGCTTATTCATTCTGGCCAATGGAAGAAAAAGCACTCTCGGAATAATTTAATGCTTGGAAAATCAGACAACGCTGATAATCAAAGTCAATAAAAATGTTTTATGAAACATTACAAAAATAATTAATGAGATGCAGTCAAGGGTGACATGCCCAAAGCTTTATCTACCTTAAAACAAGAAGCCATTTCTTTAAGCCTAATTTATTCTTATTACCTTATTTTACTTTTTAAAAATCTTTCCAACAGTTTGATTTCTCGTATTTTTAGCAGAGAAGTACCTGTAGAGTCTGATGATGATTCACAGCAGCGAAGTGGGGTAGAGGGGAGGAAGACGATCAGCTGCTATTAACTGGCATGATAGCACTTGAGTCAACTGAGCTATGCTAATTTCTAACAGTTGAGTATCTGTCCTAGTGTCTAATACAGGGACTCTACTCAATTTACTCAAGCAACTGGCTTGCACTACTCACTTTTGGGTAAACATCTGACACAGTGTCATGTTCACATTGTCCTCTAATGGCTACAGACTGTGTAGTTAAAAACCCTAATATTACTGTAACTAATGGATTTTCCTTTAAGGCAGGAGGAAAGGGCCCAACTTTATGAAGCAGAAGATTTTACAAGTGAAAAGATCTACAAGGAAAAGCCATAAAATCCAAAGTACTGGAGAATCTGTGAAGTCTATATGACTACAGTTTAATTATGGAGTGAAACTAACATCTTTCTACATTATTTTTGAGACAAATGTTTGAATACTGATAAAACTTCCTTTACCTTTATAT
Source organism: Gavialis gangeticus (assembly GCF_001723915.1). NCBI lineage: Eukaryota > Metazoa > Chordata > Crocodylia > Gavialidae > Gavialis > Gavialis gangeticus. The sequence goes on from NW_017729022.1 coordinate 68,036,528, forward strand.
TGTTTGATATTATGCCAAATACAGTACCAATGGCCAAACCAACTGGCTATCAGAATACCAATTACTGAGTGAATCCTGTATCAATTATCAGTTTCAGAAAAAATTACTGAATCAATTAATAATTAGAACACCGAGTTCCATAATTATTACTAATCACCAGTTAGAATACAAATACCAATAACTAATCATAATGCCAGTTACCAATTACATTACTTATTACAGTACTAAATACCAGAGTAATTAACAATCATGATATAATGATTCTTTTATTTTAGAGTATATTATAAAATAATATAATTATTAAACCCTTTTTTTTAAGTTGACAAACTAAAATGTTCCCTACTATTTAAAATTTTCACATCTTTTCCAATTTTGGAATGATTTCTTTTGAAACATCAGAACTTCCCACTGAAAAGATCTTGGTGTTGACCAGCTCTAAACATGTTGTCCTTTCAATTTTTAAAAGTACAACACATGCTTCAGAAGAAAAAAAATTAAAAAACACTGAAGAATAAAGTTGAATGGCTTTTACTAACCAATTGGTTTAACAAAACAACCTCAACAAATGTAGGCAATAAGAAGTTTCCAATGAGGTTTAACTCACATATTGACCATTGACTTCACCGTAAACTGAGTTAGATCAACACTGAAAGTATTTTTTTAATCTGAATATAAAGATGTTGAACATGAACCAGCTCTCCATCACCCTGGTGTACAGGAGGAGTAATTCTACTGCTGTCACTGCGACTACAGCAGCTGTTAAACTACAGGTAAAAGAGAATCAGAACAAGAGACAACTGGGGGGAGGGAGTGCATAGCCAGACTAAAACACAGATGTGGAATGACAGATTACCTTGCAAACCAAAAGGAAGGGAACAGATCCAGATTTAGCGGAAAGGCAGTAAAAATCTCTCTCTCGCACTCCGAAAAGCAGCAGCTTTTCTCTACAACACTTTTATCTAACAATCTAAACACAATCTGAACAGAAAACACCAGTGGATGGCAAGCATTCCAGATTAATTAACCCACAGCAAACCTGATGTTTTATAGACTTGCATGGGAAACAATATTTGGAACCCCTGGCTATTTTTCTCGCAGCCTCAGCTACCAAATCAGAAACAATGTCAAAATGAACATTGTCAACATGATTTCATTTTTTATGACAAATTTCACATGGTTTTTTTCAGAATATTTTTAGGGAGGTTTTTACCGGAAACTATCAACATTTTTCACTTACTGAAAACTCAAATTCAATAAAATAAAATACTACAATAGTATTTTAAATAAAAATTGCATGAAATTGTAAAGAACAGGGATGGAACTTCTACAATGACCTGGAAGATCTGCTACTCTAAGAATAAACAGGGGAAAGCACTGCATGGTAAAATCTACTCATCAAAAACTTCAGAGATTTTAAGAAAGCACTTGACAGTCTCTATCATCATTATTCAGCCTGGAACATCTTGAAGTACTATGGTGTGGCAATAGAAATAATTACATCATCAAGTCCTTATACCAAGCTTGAACAGTTAAAGCAAATACAGACTTGATTAAATGGTTCAACATAGCTGCCAGTATCAAAAAAAGTATGTATTCTCTCACCTCTATGTTTCGGCACTGCCACTGACTTCATTATGAGAAGAAAATATAGGAAGTAAAAGGATAGGTATTTCATGGCTTCCCAACAGGACACTAGAAAATCTAGATTTTTACAGATGATACAACCCTCCGATCTATCAGGCCATCCAAAACACACAAATCTGATTAAGACCGAATGTTGTCCCCAGAATTGCAAAAAAAGGACAGTTAATTGTTAGTTACGGGGAAAGAAATATAATGAGAAACCCAGAAACTTCCAACTTAACCACTACATTGCAAAGCAAAGGAATACAAGGAGTGCATCTGTTTATGTAGCTTGGTAGCAACGTGCAAGCTGTTGATGACATCCAGAATGAAATTATGTAAATTGGCAGGGTAGCCACAGTATTTATCAGCTTAAACAAGATTCAGCCATCTCAAATCTACAACTTAAAGTCTAGACTAGGAATTGTCAATTCAAATGTTATTTCTGCCTTGACATATGGGTATGAAAGCTAGAAAATCTGAAGTACAGACAGACGTCTAAACACTTTAGAAACAAATGCCTCTGGAAAAGTCTAGGTATTAAATGAACCGACAGCAAATGCCAAGATTCACCAAAGAGTTTAACAATCACTTGCTTCTAAAGTTGTGGTGGGAGGGGAGGGAAGGAATAATGTATGGCACGTATGTGAAGAATTAAAGCCAGGGCATCTGCCTTGGCAGGCATACGTGTACAGAGCTGGAGTCTGATGGTGAACTGCGTCATCACATCTAAAACAACACATCTTTTTCTCCAGTTAAAAATAAACCTGAAGCTTTACTAATATGCAAGAGGCCTAGGGCTGTATTATTCAGTTAAGACTGAAGCAGAAACAAATATATTTCACTGGAATGAGTTAAAAAGCCACAGGGCTGTGAACTAGGAGCTTCATTCCCAGGAGCAAAAAACAGGCAGCAGGGATGCTTATAGACGTGCTCTGGAGAGTCGGGGGAGCGCTCTAATTAAAGCGACTCCAAGAGCTGCTCTAATTAAAACACCCAGAGTTGCCATATGTATCAGCATTCCTATGCTGAAAAATGACAGCAGGAGTACTTTAACTAATGCTTGTCTAATGAGCTTTAGTTGAAGTGCCCCCATGGCCATTTTTCAGCCTCAGGGACCCTGCTACGTGTGATTCTGGAGTCTGCTGGAGCGCAGTAATTACCACGCTCCAGCAGACTCAATTAATCGAGTCTGCCCTGACGCACTGTAATTACAGCATGTCAGAGCAGCTTCCCTGCACGTGTACAGACACCCCAGAATTGCAGAACAAAGGCTAGCTTGATTAGTAAAACATCAAGAACATTACAAAGAAGGGAGGATGGTGAACATCTGTGGAATGAAGAGTTTAGAAGGGAGAAGGCAGATCATAATGAGCCATGACATGACTCTCTCAGCACTGCGTGCCTAGAAATGCTGCTGCCACTGCCCCGCAGTTGGTTTTAAACTTTGGGTGAACCAGGAATCAAAGAGGGATGCCATTCTGGCTTGTATCCGGATTGCAGTGGAGCTTAGGCAGGAGATAGGCACCTGGCTATTAGGGGTGTGCGAAGAGGGCCCTATTTGATTCAGATTCAGCCCAAAATCAGGGACAGTGATTCAATTCATTGATTCGGATCACTGTCCCTGATTCCATTTGGCTGAATCCTAATCTGAAGATTTGGAGAATCAGCTATTCGAACATGGACACAGTTTTAAAACTTTTTTCTACATACCTCGAGATACCAGATGCAGCTTGTGATCGCTGTGATGCTGGGGTGGATGGCGTGTCCCACAGGGGCTCCACGTGCTTGGCAGTGAACCCAGAAGTGGACCGGAAGTATTTCTGGTCCACTTCCAGGTCTGCCAGGGAGTAGGCTGGGGGGGGGGCTCCCCTGCACCTCCCCGGCTTAGCAATCAGCTGGAGGGGGAACCTGGGTGCCCCCCCAGACCCAGGAGGCACCAGTCGCTGAGCCAGGGAGGCACAGGACAGCCCCCTGCAGGCCCCCCAGCAGACCTGGAAATGGATCCGAACTGCTTCTGGTCCACTTCTGGGTCTGCTGCCAAGCATGCTGGGAAGCCCCCGTGCTTCTGTGGGACACTCCATGCGCCCCAACATCACATCACTCATGAGCCCCTGCTACCTAAAGGTACATAGAAAAAATGTTTAAAGCCATCTCCATGTCCAAATCTCCAAATCTTTCCGAATCGATTCAGAGGGTTCTGATTCAATTTGGAGAGATTAAAGGGTCCTCTGATTTGATTCGGATTTGGAGATTTGGCCACCGAATCCGAATCTCCGCCGAATTGAATCAGGGACCAAAGCTTCGCGCAGCCCTACTGGCTATTCAGACTGTGAGGTTTTGGTACAGAAGCAGATGTCTAGATGCCTAGGAATCTTTGCAGTCCCAAATGTAGGTACACAACACTTTAGTGGCTAGGGCCCTTGCTGAGAAAGAAAGAGAGCTGGGTTTTAGGCCCCTTCCAATTATAGGGGGTTTGAACCTGCACCTTAGCGAAGTGCCCAGATTGCTAGGTTATCGGCTGTGCTGGATTGGGGGCGCACCTCAGCCGCCTTACTGAAGCTGACTTACTGGCCAGTCAGCAGTGGAAGAATCATGTGGATAGAAGAACAGAAAAAAAAGGGAGCCGGTTATTCCCCTGGGAGGGAAAGAGCCCTGTGCAGAGATCTTCAAACTGGAGCTAGCTCAGGTAACAGAAGCAGTGTAGCTGCATGCATACATAATTTTTCTATCATCTTCCACCCACCCCTCCCACGCACCTGCAATACGACACATCGCTTTTAATGACATGATCACATACTACTTTTTCGCCAGAACCCCACCTTCAGTTTAAATAAACAACAGTGTCAAAAAGGCAGAAAGCAGAAAAGCATTAGAACATAGTGATGAGTCCATGTTGTAGAGCAGGACATGAGCAAAGAAAGGGACAAAAGCCAAGCCTCTTGCTTTCTATTCCAGTGCATCACATTACAGCCCAAGTAAATGCCTCAGATTATACCTCAGGAATTTTATTAAGGCTTATCATCTCTTTTGCTGATTTTTCCTCTGAGACTTGTAATAAGCAGTAAACCGCCCTTTGGCATAGTAAAAGTACATTCCCCAACGCCAGATGTAGTTTGAAAACAAAACCCCAACCTGCTTTTATGATCTGCTATATCTGAGAAGCAAAAGTTCTCCTTCCTTTAAGTAGGGCAGTCGAATAATCTGGTAAAAACCAAAGAGGAATGCTCTGAAATTGGATCTTGCCCTTCACTCTCTTGGCTTTTAAAACGATATTCCTCTAATGAAAGGTTATCTTGTTAAATAACGGTTCTGGGTCAATTTAGAGGTTTCCTACTTTAACAGGCAGCAGCACAAAATCTCTGGGAACTCAGAGACTGTTGATGTCCAAGAGCTTTTTTGCTGCACTGAGCAAAGATTTGCCTGAAATCTCAGAGGACCCTGACATGAAGGTTATAAGCCTTCAATCTATTCTCTGTATCATTAATCCTCAAATGGATGGACTCAGTTTTTCATTATTACAATCATTAATATGCCCTAACAATTAGACATTCTGTTCTTTAAATCACTTGCCCCAGCTCTACTGCTGAAATTTTGTAGCACATCTTTCAATGTTCATCCAATTCAAAGTAAAGAAAAAACAAAACCCTCCAAAAACCTGTTAGTCCAGTTACCTAACAGAGCTTTCACGCTGCAGAGGAAGCACATGTTTCAAGGCAGACTCAATGGGGCACAAGTGACTTTAATGGAACTGAACTGATTTGTACTGGGAAAGAATTTGGCCCCAGTTTTGTATGATCCTCAGAACTTATGCCACTTGAAGGCAGAAATAGATATTCCATAGCAAAACACAGATCTGCATTTTACCAACAAATCTGAAAAAGTTCTTTGGATCTGTCTGTGTACTCCTGAAAGATGTCTTGCATACCTTCAGGGGTACACACACCACAGTTTGGGAACGTCTGCTCTATGGGTTCTTATATCACACTTGATATTACAGTATTGTGGAGACTTGCAGTAGTGCATGAAGTGCTATGCTGAGTATGAGCCAATACTGTGCCCTTGTTGCCAAGAAGGCTAACAGCATACTGGGCTGAATTGCCAACTGGTCAATAGAAGTGATTCTTCCCCTCTATTCAGCACGGGTGAGGCCACATCTGGAGAACTGTGTTCAGTTTTGGGCCCCCCACTACAGAAAGGATGTGGACAAATTGGAGACAGTCTAGCAGAGGGCAACAAAAATGGTGAGGGGGCTGGGGGACACAACTTATGAAAGGAAGCTGAGCAAACTGGGTTTCTTTAGTCTAGAGAAGAGAAGACTGAGAGGGGATTTAATAGCAGCCTTCAGCTACCTGAAGGGGGGGTTGAAAGAGGATGGAGCTGGACTGTTCTCAGTGGTGGCACAGAACAGAACAAGGGGCAATGGTCTCAAGTTGCAGCAAGGGAAGTTTAGGTTGGATATTAGGAAGAATTTTCTCACTAGGAGGGTGGTAAAACACTGGAACAGGTTACCCAGAGAGGTTGCTGACTCTCCAGATCCTTGGAGATTTTTAAGATCTGGCTAGACAGTCTTTGCTGGGATGACCTAGTTGGGGATGGCCCTGCTTTGAGCAGGGGGTTGGACTACATAATTTCCTGAGGTCCCTGCCAACCCTCATTTTCTATGACTCTATGATTACCCTCTGCCCTATTAATGGACTCACTACAAGCTTCATTTTAGTGAACCAGTAGATTAACAAACCAAATCAAAGTCCATGCAAAACAAGAAACAAATATCCTAGTCCCATTTCTGCTCTTAAATGCCATTCATAGGGACACCCCATTAGCATAGATAACACCTGGGCACCCAAACTCCCTTAGTTCCAGATGCAACAGATGATAAAACTGCACTTACAAATACTTTTGTTCATTTTTTTTATGAAGTTACATGTTTAACGACATTTCAATAAGTGCCTAAAAATAAGAATAAAAATATAGACAAACTGAAGAACATTAAGTCTGTAAGTTCTTTAGGACAGGGACCATTTATGTTTATACAAGTCCTAGTACAATGAACCCCTCTGTGTGCTACTACCATATACATATATAGAAAATGTTGTGTGACAGAAATGCTGTTCCTTTAAGACACGGATCAGAAAGACTACACATGGCTTTTCAGATGTGTGTAAGCAGGATGCTGCCACAATACAGGTATACTTGAATTGAGAGAGAAAAAAACAAAACTTAGCTTTTAAAACTAAAACTAGCAACAAACACTGCACTGCATACATAAAAAAGAGATCTGACTCAAAAGTATCTGTTTATGTTTCAAAGAGATCTTAAAGCCGGGCGGGGGGGGGGAAATATATATATACACACACATATACACACACATACATACATACATATATACACACACATATACACACACACACATACATATATACACACACATACATATATACATACACACACACACACACACACACACACACACACACACACGCATACATATATACGTTTAAACCTTGACAAGCACCCCTTCTTAACAAGCTGCATTGTATGCTGCCTTTCATTCACGTTCTGTTTCATAATGTGGTGACACACATGATGGATAAAAGGAATACAGATGGCATGGAGCTGGAAAGTGCTACATATTTGACTGACCTTCTCCCATATTTGACACTGTGCAAGAGAAAATGCTCTAGATGCCTTCCATCCCTTTGAACTGGATAAGTAAACTTCTGGACAACATTTCTTGACTCAGTATAATGATCCAAGATGTCTAGAGCTCTGTGCAAGCTTTTGCTGAGTGCATAATGACTACCATGTCTGCTTTTAAAGTGAATATGCAACCAGTATCCAGCCCATTTATACTGTACAGTATTTTGAGATAATTAAACTATCATATCAAACCAAATCATATTCTTTATTTAGATAATCTCAATCAACTGGTCCAATTCTATCTGCAGTTACACACACCCTGCTAGTTTGGACAAGAAAATAACTGGGGACAGAATATATATAACCACACTAGTCCAAGAAAAAACCCCCACATTGTCATCGCTGATATACTTGACTCTTAAATTTAAGAGGGGCACACACAGGTTAGTGAGGATACGAAACTCCCAGTACTTGCTATGAGCCAGGGGAGGTATGGCAACACAGTCACACCTCTCTTTGGCTGTGCACCACATGTGCAGTGAGCTCTCAGAGCTCACTGGTACATCAGCAGAGCTCAGGAGCTACACAGCATGTTCCCTCCTTTCCCCTGCTGCTGAATTCTGGGGTGAGAGGGGCAGGCAGGGGGAAGGAGAGGAAGAATAAACAGAAGCAGGCTTTGAACCTTAAAAGTAGGGACTCTGGGCAGTTCCTAGAGTTCACAGCACATGCAAAGCTCCAGCAAGAGCTGCACTGACCTGCCAGTGAGATCTGAGAGCTCACCAGCGTCCAGGATCTCAGCTAGGGGCTGCAGCCACACCCCATAACTGTGATCCTGGATACCCGAAAGCCATGAGCAGGTGACCATATCTCTAGCATTAACTGTATCAAAATTATAATTCAAGGGCAAGAAAGCAGGAAAAAGTTCAGATCCTTACCATTCCCTAAACATATTTTTGAGGTTGACATTCAGTTCAGTGACACATTCACTTCCTCTTCCAGCTTTCTTTGCTGCTAGAGGACCTCTGGCTCTTCACCCTGGAGGTGTCTCAGATGGCAAATTTCCCTTTGGAAACTCAGGTCTTTCTTTCAGGGCATGCTGCAGTTCATTTAAGAGTATGTGATACTCTCTGGCGTGTTTCACACCTAGGCAATACCAATCAATCAGTTCCAGCCTTCATACTTGGTCCTTTGTACTAGGGATGTGTGAAATTTCACTGGGTGTTTCGTTTAGAAGCTGTTTCAATGTGTTTCGAGCTGAAAACAGTACAATCGAAATGAAACAAAAGGATTTGAAACACCTTTGAAATGAAACAAAGGCACTTGAAATGTTTTGAAAGTTCCAAAAGGTTTCAAGTTTCAAAGCTGGGCTTACTTGGCTTCAGCACCAGTCCCAGACGGCAACGGCAGCCTCCTCTCATCCAGCATGCAGATCCAGGGGCTTGCAACCCCAGGAGGAGCCCAGCACAGCTTGGCAGCCCTCCCGGGGGTGCGAGCCCCCAGATCTGAACCCTGGATGAGGGGAGGCTGCCCTGTGTGAACTGCACCCAGCACGGGAGATAACTGCTGATGCTGCCTGTCCCATGCAGCAACGGCAGCCTCCCCTCATCCTGTGCAGATCTGGGGGCTTGTACCCCTGGCAGGAGTCCGGCACAGCCCAGCAGCCCTCCCAGGGGTGCAAGCCCTTGGATCTGTGTGGCGGATGAGGGGAAGCTGTAGCTGCTGCCTGGGACAGGCAGCAGCAGCAATTAACTCTGGTGCTGGGTGCAGCCCATGCCCAGCGCTGGTCCAAGGCAGCCTCCTCTCATCTGAGGCACAGATCCAGAGGCTCACACCCCCTGGGAGGGCAGCTGGGCTGTGCCAGACTCCTCCTGGGGATTTGAGCCCCTGGATCTGCATCAGACAAGGGGAGGCTGCAGCTGCTGCCTGGGATAGGCGGCATCAGCAATTATCTCTGGTGCTGGGTGCAGTTCATGCCCAGCACTGGTTCCAGATGACAGGGCAGCCTCCTCTCATCTGGGGCTCAGATCCAAGGGCTCACACCCCCAGGAGGGCTCCCGGGCTGTGCCGGACTCCTCCTGGGGGGAGGCGAGCCCCCAGATCTGCACACCGGATGAGAAAAGGCTGCTGCTGCCAGCAAGTATCAGTCATACTTTGAAGAGTTTGAGGTGCAGTTTCCCAGAAACCTCTGCACCTGTCTCCTTGAAACTTGGCAGGCTTTGTGCCCTCAGAAGGGGCTACCATACCTGCAATTTTGATTCAAATCAGGCAAGAAATGACAATGTTTTAGGCATTTTCAAGATTCCCCATTATAGCCTATGGGTGAAATGTCGAAAGAGCAAAACCTTTTCAATGAAACAAAACAGGACAGTAACTTTGAAATGAAACAAAATGACGAAATGAAACGCTGTCCCTTCAAAATGGTGAAACACATGTCAAAATGAAACGATGGTGTTTCGCACAGCCCTACTTTGGACTCACCTATCCCATAAAACAAAAACATAGTTTTCCCTTAAAAGAAGGAATCCAGAGGGATTTTTGCCAAGGACAACTGGCAGTCAAACACTCAACATGCACTGAATTTCAAAAGAAGTTAGGTGCCTATCTACTGTTTGGGCCTTTGCAAGTCTCCCCCCAGTGCCTGTGCATAGGCACTGAGAACTGCAGCAGGGAGAAAGCCATTGCTAAAAGTAATGGCCTGATTAATTTGGCCACATGAGAAAGGAAAACACAGGAAACGAAATTCATCCCAGGTGAACCAGTATTCCCTCTGATGGAGTTACACCAGGGATGTATTTGGCCTATTGAGTCTATGCACCATTAACATCCAAAACAAGAACAAACCAAAAGCATGAAATGGCACTTGTACAGACCAAATGCTTAGAGGAGTTAAGAACTATTTTTCTGTCCTAGCAGAAGACTCAGGATACATTAATTAGTTCTACTCCTTGCCCATTAGCTTTCTAATCTCTGAAGAGGCAAAATACTTCTTAATACTTGCATTAAGCAGAATCTCTTAATGAGGACAAATCTAAAGAGGCTATACCAGTGAAACATATTTTCACACTTAATTTGGAGAATGTGATCCCAGCAACACTGGATATGCTAAAAAGATATTTGTTTTATTGTACATATTCAGGAACAGATTAAGGCCAGATCCTTTGGGAACCTGGGCCTGACTCTTTTAAAGATGCTCAATGCAACTGTGAAAAACCAGGGGCCCAATCCTTTGAGAAAATAACTCAGGGCTCAACACAAAGTGTCAGACATTTAAAAAGCCTAAGCCTAAATTAATTCAATCTTTGCAGGTTAGTCTAACCTGGCTCGGCTGACTGGTTTGTAACCATGCAAACATCCCCTCTGGACTAAAGAAATACAGGCACATGCCTGCAGTGGCTCAGACTAGAAGCCAGAGGGGCACTAGAACAGCCCTCCCTTCCCTTTCACACTGCTGAGCTGAGGTGGGGGGCATGGCCAGGCCCCAGCAGGATGCTCTGATTAGGGAGGTCCGCCTATACCATCGCAGGCTTTTCTCCACTTGCTGCTTCCCAAGGGCCGAGAGTGTTGCCAGACCCCAACCCCAGGCTAGCACTCTGAGGCAAAGTGGGGGTGTGCAGTACATGCATCTGTTGATGATACGGAGCTTTTCAATTTCCCTCTCCCTGCTTTTTCATACTGTCTGCAGCAAACTGACAGGCAAGCAAGCCAGCAGGTTTTATCAATGTTTATCAGCCCATCAACAAAACAAAACCCTCTCTTATTAGTTCAAGCTCTTCTTAAACAGCTTTTTCCAAGGAAGGAACCGGAGGGACATTACCAGCTGACCTGTTGATTAGCTCCAAAAGTCCTAAGAAGACACTATTCTGTCTGCCTCTCCCAGTGAAATTGGAGACACAGACACCTCGCAGCATTAGCTAGCATACCGCATGCCTAGGGTCCATGCGGCTGGGGCCCATGCTGTGGGAGATGGGAGGGAGGAAGGGGGCAGTGAATCCCTGCTTGAGCAGCCAGCAGTGAGGGGGAGGTGGGGCAGGGGAAAGTCAGGCTGACCCTTCTGTACCTGCAGTCTCCACCAGAGCTCTGGCCAGGGACCAGAGGGGCGGGGCCAGCTCTGTTCTCTGAAGCAGACAGCCCTACCCACAGCTGCAAAGCATCTCAGATGCTGGGGAACTCTGGTTTAACTTAAACCAGGAAGGGGTCTGGGACAGACATCGCATAAACTGCTTTGACGCAAATTAGTTAAGTCTGATACTACATTCAACCAGGTTTATCTTAAACCAGTTTCAGCCACTTTGAAACTGGTTTATGTGTACTGAACTTATGTTCTGTTACAGGTTTAAACCAGTTTATGATCAATTAAATCGGTTTATGTGTAATGCCTGTCCCTAGCCAAAAAAATCATTAAGGGGGTTACAGAGAAAAAAAGAGAGACAAAGAGAAGAGGAGAGAAGAGAAGAGAAGGAAAAGACTGCTAAAATGGGATTAATACTTATGTATGGGAAATGCTTTGAGGTGAGGGCAAAAACTACAATAAGTTGCAGAATTTCCACTGTTATTTTAAACAAGGAGAGCAAAGGTGTGTTGCAGACACAGGTTGCTGGTTGTAGCTGTGTTGATCGAAAGACATAGGCTGGCAAGGTTCTTTGGGTACATGTGATATCTTTTATTAGACCAATTAAACAGTTGGAATAGCAGTATGTTACATGCCTAGACTTCCTATATTGTGGTTGGGGAGAGTTAGAGACCTATCCTACCTCCTAAGAGTATACTCCAACTGCCAAGTTTTACTTTGATTATTCTGTGGGGATCAAGGGCTGTCTCAATTCCTCCATAGTTTCATAGTTGGTAGGGTCAGAAGGGACCTGAGCAGATCATCAAGTCCGACCCCCTGCCATGGCAGAAAAGAGTACTGGGGTCAAACGACCCCCACAAGGTGTTCATCTAGCCTCCTCTTAAAGACCCCCAGGGTAGGAGCCAGCACCACTTCTCTTGGAAGCTGGTTCCAGATCCTAGCCATCCTGACAGTGAAGAAGCGCCTCCTGATGTCTAACCTGAATCTACCCTCTGCCAGCTTGTGACCGTTATTTCTAGTCATTCCTGGTAGTGCTCGGGGGAACAGGGACTCCCCCAGTGCCTGCTGGTCCCCCCTGACTAGTTTGTAAACAGCCACTAGATCCCCCCTCAGCTTTCTCTTGTGGAGGTTGAACAGGTTCAGGTCCCTTAGCCTCTCCTCGTAGGGCCTGCCTTGCTGCTCCCTGATCATGTGAGTGGCCCTCCTCTGGACCCTCTACATGTTGTCCACATCCCTCCTGAAGTGTGGAGCCCAGAACTGGATGCCAGCTAAAGCTGTTCCATTTTGTGTAAAATAATTACAAATTAATTGGGCTACAGACAGAGAGTAAACGAGAGCACAAACACTTCTATAGTTGGCACATCTACATATTCATTAATGCACCTTTGCTACTGCGCATTAAGTTTAGTACCTTTAATACGAGGTACTAGATAAAGGTGCAGCAGCTTCACTAATGCACAGTAGCAAAGGCAAAGGTTGCTTGTGATGATTAACATGCAGTAGACTAATTCTACTGTGCATTAGTATGATTTTTGCTGTGATGCACTAATGCACAGTAGAACAGTCCACTATGCATTAAGGCATTTTGTGTAGACCAGCCCAGTCAGTCCTAATTTCAGTCCCTACTCCAAGTACTACTTAAGTATTTTATCCAGTGACTGTTTAATGCAACATAAACCGTCTTTAGACCAGGAACAGGAACCCAGGTATTCCCAGTGAGTGCTGTAGCCACTAGGCTGGAGAGTCTTCTTTGGCTCAATGAATTTTGAGTGTGCCATGCCACATAGAACAGTTTCAAAAGGAAGGAATGAGAGTATTCCCAACTTCAGCCAAGCCTGTGGCATAGTAATTAAGATGTTCTCTTAGGTGGTGGGCTTGAACCTCCTCAAACACTGGAAAAAAATAACACTTGATCTCCCATATCCTGGGTGAGTGCTCCAAGCACTGAGCTATTGTATAAAAGGTACCATCATCACTACCTCCTCCTCCATCAGTAGTCTGAAAGAAAAAAAAAGTGCCTCTCCCTGCTGTTCTATTTTGAAAAAAAAGGCCTTAAAATTCTTACCTTCAGGGGACAATTCAGCAGGTATGTTATGAGAACATCTGATAGATCGACCACCACTGGCAAGGCAGACAGAAGAACCCTTACTTTGTGGATCCCTGTGAGGTTTATGTATAACATAGGGACTGGGAAATTTAGCATTATCAAGGCTGAAGTATATTCAGGGCATGCTCAGAAGTACAATTTTAGTCATGTGGGGAGTTTTAAGTTTGAAGATGTAGGCACCTAGTAACTGTAGGAGTTGCTGCCTAGCTTTACAGCCCATCAACAGACCCCAACCCCATCAACAAAACAAAAGCCCATCAACAAAACAAAAGCCTCTCTTATTAGTTCGAGTTCTTCTTAAACAGGTTTTTCTAAGGTAGGAACTGGAGGGACATTATCAGCTGATGTGCTGATTAGCGCCAAAAGCCCTAAGCAGGCACTGTGCTGTCTGCCTGTCCCAGTGAAATTGGAGAGACGCACACACACACCTCTCAGCATTACCTAGCATACCACATAACTAGGGTCTGTGGGGCTGGGGTCCATGCTGAACATGTGAGGTTTTTAGGGACTAAATTTTGGAACTGGCTGCCCAAGTTACCTCTAATTATACATTAGGCACCTTAGGCCTGTTGTGGGTCTGAACCCTTGTCTAGGGTATACTACATTTGTACACATAAGCAGTTCAAATTTATGACAAAACCTGATTTTGATACATCCCTGTGATAGAGTAGCTCATCTAATAAGGAACCACTTGATCAGCAACCTGGCAGTTAGGAATCAAAGGTCTATCCATGCCACTTAGCTTATTAGCCCAAGCATGCTTGAGGCATGGCACCTTCAATAGCCAACAGCATTCCAGAAGTGATGCGGCTACTGTCAAATATGGCAATCTTTGATTCCCAGCCTAAATAACAAGGTATCCTCTTACAGCAGGCTATATGGGGAACAGCCTTCAGAACAGCCCTGAACTGAGCCTTTGAACTTGTCCCTTCACGAGCCACGGTAAGACACTTTAAGAGCTCTGCTACTATATCCTGACAGAAGTAAAGGGACCCACTTCTATTCCCAACTGGATTTTGCAACTCGATAAATGACTTCAGGCAATACGCACAGGCTCTGGCCTTGTAAGGATTTATGTCTAGCCTTACGCAAGTCATTGGGAACCCTCATGGGAGTAGTTATGCTATCCATGTGCATAGACGTGTGCAGGATCACACGTTCTGCACACATTAACCTCTTGTCCATGTCACACCAACTTCCCCGGAAGCATCCAGATAAGTGCACACATGTGTTTCCGTGGGGACAAATAGCAGTGGCACTAGTTGTGCTGTTTCTACCTGCCCCCGTGGAATGCCCATGCATGTGTACTCTGGTGTGTGGCAAGCTGCCCCAGGTTGGGTAGCCTGGGCTGGCCCCAGCAACCTTACCTGGGATCCTGGGGGCCTCCCAGGGCTCCAGAGGTAGCAATATGGGCACATGGAGTCTGGCCAGCTGCTGAAGTGCGACTCTGACCGCCAACCAGCCTCTAGTTCTGGGCAGTGCACGCTGCTGCCATGTGCGCCATCCTGCCTTTTTTGGCGCAGGTTTCTTTTTATACCAGGATCTCCTGGGGTCAATAATACCCACCACGCTGCAATTTAGCAGTGTGGAGAACACCAACATATGTGGCATGTGAGGTTTGCAAAGCTGCAGATGGGCCTGGACATGGCCTCTGTGTTCAAGTTGCTCCATCTGTACAATGCTAATAATCATGCTTGGTTATCTTGGTGATATGCTTTAAGTTGTATTATTATTATTTAAAAATCAATCCTAATGGTGCATCTTGCAGTGAGATATTGAGATGTTTACTTAAGAAAGGGAACGGAAAAGACAGACAGATGGACAGATGCTGAAAGAAACACTGGACAAAAGTTGTGCTCATCTTGAAAATGTGTCTTTAGACTATTTGTCCTTTACTACAGGGTGTCCTGCCCCACAGCTGCCAACTTCAAACTGCATATGGATGATGACAGACCTGAAGGAAAAAATGAAAATACTATTCTGCCTATTATGTATGCTGAATGAAGGTGGAGGGAGTAGAGTGGTTAATTAAAAAAATTGTATGGAAGGCACCAAGAGGGGTGATACAGATATGGGTAAGGGCAGAGAAGACAGACTGCTGTTCTGAAAAGTTCTATTGTGCTCAGCAGCATATTTTTCTCATTTGTTTAGTCTGAAATTCCTTGTTCAGTGACTCTGGATTTGTTACCTTTCGGAAGGCACAAGGAACATCTGGACTCCATATGGCTCACACCTACTCCGTGCCAAATAAATCTATATGCTGTTGTCTAAACCCTTTATTTCTACAAGCACTGCCACTGACTGGATTTTAAATCTCTCTGAAACTGGCTAAAATGTAACCTTAGAATCATTTGATTTGTTGATACAAATTCTATGGCAGCACATTAGCTATAGTTGGGTTAGTCAGTGTAATGTTTTTTTGATTAACATGAAAGAACAGGAACACACACATGGGTTGGTAAGTGACAAAGTAGTAATCTGGTACCTGGGGGTGGGGAAGTCATCTGGGAGGATGCTAGAGACCAAAAAGATGCCTTCAATATCCACCACGGGCCTGTCAGCGAAGCACCATTATTGCCAATCTTAAAAGGGACCACACATTTTTACACAAATGGAGCACAGAATGAAGAGACAATACCACCAGCACTCAAGGGGTCTAGGGACCAACCACTAAGGTGGGCAGGGAAGGGGGAAGGTTTGAACTGGGTAGCCCTAATGTTTGACATGTCATAAATGAAACTTCTAGGTGGGGAATCAAAGTTTCACATGGGAGCCCAGACTTTTCCTGACCAAAAGCGCAAGGTGGTAGGAGGGCTGCAAAGATGGCATGCTTAAGCCCCAGATGAACAAAAGTAAGCCTTGGTGAATGCTGCTGAGAGCACAAGCATTCATCTCTAGCTTCTCTTAGGAAGAGAAAGGGATTTTGCCATTTAAGCCACAAAAATAGTGGGAAACAGGGAGATCCCTGCAGAACAGTTCTCTCTTCCCACAAACAGAGAAAAAAGTATATGCTTCCCCTTTCCCCCATGACTATTAGACTTTTATGCCACATCTCCTGCAAATGCCTCTCATCTTTACTGCTGCTGGTACTACTGATGCTGAAAAAAACAGGCTGAACTGAGATGCGATTCCTGCCAGTTATACCCACTAATACAAAGGATTATGCCATCTTGAATTTTGACAGAATACTCTTTTATTATTTCTCTCTCCCTCCAGGAGGGGTGCAGGGATCCAGAAACATTCTACTGATTACTTGGATACAGTTCCAAACCCAAATGGGATTTGAAATGTTGTCTCCATTCGAGAATAATTTATGAGCTACAATCTGTACTTCTTTTTCCTGTTCACATACCAGTGTGATTCTTAGTCTTACTAAGGAACATTCTGAGGTTCTTTATGCTAAAGCAAGATTCTGACACTAGATACTAACAACCCCTGTGTTATATTTGTCTAGTCTAAGGATACTTTTTTTTAACTGAGTCACAATACCTTGGAGATAATACTCATAGTTTTTGCTAAAAAAATGGAAGATTGATCTTGAGGTTCAGGAGATCTGAGATAAGTTACCTGCAATACCCCAGACCTCCTATGTGTAAAACACAGAATAACTGAATCATAGGATTGGATGGGACTTCACGGGTCATCTAGTCCTGTGCGAATGTAATATGTTCTACCTAAACCATCCCTGACAAATGCTTATCCAACCACTTTATCCAAGTCTCAGTTACCCTACCCTTATTTCTATTTATTAGGTGGCAAGCATCCTGGGGTAAGGACCGCCTTTTAATATATGTGTGTGCAACAGAGACAACAGTGGAGGCACCATGGCAATTCTGTAGGCAAGCGAGCATTTTTCAATGTTATTATCCAAATGTGAGGTTGTCCAAACTCTCCCTAATGTATGGGTTCAGATAGAATGAGATGTGGTTTCAAACCACCTATAGTTACAATTCAATTTGCAAAAAACCCTCCTATATTACGTTCTCTCTGTTACTAAAGACATGTTTTAGTTTTGTAGCAGTCTAGCTGGAATTAACAAAAATATGATCAAAACCACCTCTCTAGCTCTTTCAGACCAAATGCCTTCCATGCTTTTAACTCATTGCTGATTAAAGGATAACATTGCTAAAAGAAGCTCAAGAACAGGAAGAAGCTCACTACATGTTTGTATTGAGATGTTTGCATATATTAACTGCTGTCATATTTTGTAGCAGGGCTTGAGCTTTTGCATGCTATAATGCATCACAGAGACCCTCATTAACCATGTGAAGGCGTGGTCACTAGAAGTGTTAGCTTAACTTCTACAGCATCACAAGAAAATCCATCAGCATGCTCTCAACAGCCTGGAGGTTAATACATGTCATCAGTGAATTACAGCAAAGCTTGGTAGGTGCCATTAGAGTTAAGATTTTCCCAACCCGAATGATTATATTACCAGCAATCAAAGGAAAATCAGAGCCCTGTTTATATAGCTTGGATTTATTAATGTTAGAATGGCCTGGTAATAACTAAAACTAAACAGCAATTGCAAATGACTGCATTTATAACCAATGGTTAACACTACTTTTGTTCTTACCAAGCAGGAATGGTAAAAGGCTCTGTATTGCAAATGCTGGTTACCAGCACTTCCTTTTCGGCTAGGTACAGACAGTCAAAAAGCCTGAGGCGGAATTGATTCAATCTTCACAGATTAGTCTAAACTGCATAAGTTGAGCCAATAAGCAAATGAACAGACATTCACTTTTGATTCCAGAAATGCAGCCACATGCCTGCAGTGGCCCAAGCCAAAAGCCAGGGGGTGCTAGAACATGCCTCCCTGCTCAGCCGGAGCAGACAGCTAGGCCAAGGCTAGCCCACACACCCTGCAAAGGGTGGGGGTAAGGGGAAACGTGAGTTAACTCAAATCTGGAAGGGCTCTGGGACAGAAGTTCAATAAACTGATTTAACTTATACCAGTTAAGTCTAATACTACATCCATCCAGGTTTATTTTAAATCAGTTTTGGCCATTTTGAAAGCGGTTTATGTGCACTGAACTTCTGTTGCGTTACAGATTTGAACCCATTTCCGATCCCTTATACCACTTTATGTGTAATTTCTGGCATTCAGATACATGATGGTGGGCAATTCGAACAGAATGAAGAAAAACAGAATACAGTCCAATGGAACTACTCCACAGCTATAGCAGTCCAGGGGTTACTAGCTGGTTCATATCATGCTACACATTCAGGACACAGTGGACACGCATCCTTCATGGAAGATGGGAACAGAACAGGGCCTCTGCAGTGCTAAGAAGTTTGTTTCTTATACCTCTAGACCTCCTTCTGATTAGTCAGTGAATAAAACAGGCAGTAACTCTGGGAAGAAGCCAACACTGTCCCATGCCTTCAACATCTACAAGATCCTGACTTCTGTACTTCTGTTGACTGGATCAACTTTATATTTACAAACAAATTCAAATGTAAGAATACTAACAATCTTACACCAAAACAACATTAACTCTGACCAGCGGCAATGTAAAAGCATAGCATCTTAAAATAATATTAAACGACTTTATTAATCTACAATAAAGTTTTTCCAGTGATTGCATACACCAGAATGCTTCTTTCTTGTTTATATATAGATATATGAATTCTGGCCATTTTCAAGCCAAACACAAGAAAGGCATACTTGACAAGTTCAAGAATGGTCAAGTAATTTGTGCCTAACTTATCAACTGCTATTCTTCATTCACAAATCACATCTACCAGCTAATCACCCCGTGCCACCAACTCACACTTATCTCATCTACACAAAATAAGTGGAATTACATGAAAAGAATGAAGTATGGCAAGAAAGTGTCTTCTTCTATTCTAATATTAACAGTTTCCACGGATTGGATGACAGAAGCTAAGTACAGACAGCCAAAAAGCCCAAAGCTGAATCAATTTGATCTTTGCAGGGTAGTTTAAGCTGCATAAATTGAACAGATAAGCAAATGAACAGACATTCACTTTTGATTGCTGAAATGCAGGCACATGCCTGCAGTGGTCCAGGCCAGAAGTCAGGAGGAGATAAAGCATACTTTTCTAATTGGCCGGAGCAGACAGCTTGGGTCAAGGCTAGCCCACCCACCCTGAAAGGGAGGGCTTTGTGGGGGAGGTGCAAAACATCCTGGGATGCTGAGAGGCTGTGAGTTAACTCAAATCTGGAGACGATCTGGGTCAGAAGTTCAATAAACCGATTTAACCTAAATTAGTTAAGTTTGATACTACATCCATCCAGGTTTATCTTAAACTGGCTACAGCCATCTTGAAAGCAGTTTATGTGTCCTGAACTTTTGTTGTGCTACAGATTTGAACTGGTTTCCAATAACATATACCGGTTTATGTATCATTTCTGTCCCTAGCCTAGATGCCACTGGAATGCTTAAAGGTCTTCTGAATGAAGATGACAGAAGGAAAATGGGAGCATGCAAATATTATGCTCACAATACCCATATATTGCTTCAAAAAATGTGACAGCCTTTTTCAACTATGGTTTCAGGACTTTTTGCCCTGTAGAAAACTTACCATATCCAAAAGATGAAAACTATTAAAGAGAGAGATGTTCAGGAAAGCTCTCAATTTGGTGAACATAAAAAATGTTAAACCATGCTTTCGCTAAGAATGTCACAAATAATTCAAATTTGCAGTCTGGCATTCCTATAAGAATAAGCTTATGGTTGGATTATTTCAGTTATTTGCTTATCAGGCTATTGCTGTTTTCCATGAATTGTTATTAATGCCAGTGTTTTAATGCTAGTTGTTATTAATGCCAGTGTTTGACCTCACTAGGTTTCCTAGGAGGGTGAGTTTTAATGTCTGAGTTAGTCATTGTTATTCTTTAGCAACTCTAATTATTACCAAATGCAGGTATATGCCACTTACAGGACTACCGGTACTATAGTTTCTGAAGTAAGACCAAATTGGCTTCAACCATCAACCCTAAAGCAAGACAAAGCATTTCCTGAAAGCAAGTTTTGGGCATGGTATATTAAAACCAGAGGAAATGTTTGTGGTTTTCTCTCTCAACTACCATATCTAAAAACACTTCCTTACGTTTGAAATAAAGAAGATCCATACCTTTTAGATGTTAGACAGGACTGTGCCTAGACAAAAGGAGAATGAAATTCTTGTTCTAAACAGCCACATAGTTATTGTTTTAACAGTTTCACTTTTAAGTCTTTCAAAAAAAATACAGCCATTCATTTGTTGGAGAATTTTTTGCTTCACTTAAGAAAAACTGCTTCAACATGTATTAGCCTGTACATAGCTGCAGGAAAAAAGGTTAAAGAATTAAGCACAGCAGTCAACCCATAAGGATTTATATTATAACCTTTTTTTTTCCATCCTTGAAAAAAACAAGCCATTTTCCTAAGCACAAATTGTCCCCTCTGGGACTGGATACATCACCTCAATGATGTGCTTGATCTCCATTGCTTAATGGAGTGTTTTGAAACCACTGCTGACCCTCAGTCCCTCACTGGTTGGCAGTGCCATGTGTTTCTATTAGATTGGCATGAATAATGAACCAGGTCTTACTTCTATCAGCTGCAATAAGGTAAATTGTGAGCATTCCACTGAAGTGAATTCAGTTACATGGGCATGAAAATGGGAAGACAATCAAGTCTAAAACCTCTGAATAGCACTAAAATGTGATACCGCAACACCAGTGCATCTCTGACTCTCTCACCAGCATTCCTTTCTCCTTCCAGTCTGTATTTACCTATTTGGATACTGATTCAGCAGAGTACTTAAGCATAGGCTTAACTTTCAGCAGGTGAACAGTCTCACTGAAGTCAGTGGGATTAGTCACTTGCTTCAAGCCAACCAAATGCTTAAGTACTTTGCTGAATTCATGCCTTGATCCCATTTCAATTTCAATCTGATATTTGAGCCAGACTGTAAATACCAAAGAAGCCAACAGAAAAAGAACACTATGGCCACATAAATCTGCAATATGCCCAACCACCTCTCTGTTAGAGAAGGGTTAACTATGTAACTGTGGTTACAGCTTCAAGTTTCACTTTCAGAGTACCTGATGCTCAGTTTAATGAAAAAACATGATCTGTCATGCTCTCTCTCTCTCTCGACTTGAAAGAAATCTCTGAATTTTAAGTCTAAGCCTTTTACTTATTTCTGCCCTAAAAACTGGTCCCATTTCTGAAAGGCTGAAATGTCACAGACAGCCCCTTAAGAAAGCCCTCTAGTGCAGCAAGTAATTCTGCAATGGGCTGGTGCAGTTCAGGAGAGGTAAACTAGTAAACCACAGTTCTATTGCACTGAGAAGGAAACATCTCCTGGTACTAAACCCATGCTCGAGAAGGGCACTGTGACAGCTCACCAGTTACAACAATACTGGCAAACAAACTCTCATCCACTGCCCTCTGGTTCATTCACCTCCGCACCTCTCTTCAGGTCAGTGTATGTGCCACTGGGTGTTAGTTTATTTTTTATCTGTGGCATACGCACTACAAATCAAAGTGGTGGATTTTTCTATGACAATATGTCAGAGGCTTTTCATGACCCTGGGAATGTTTGCTTAACGTGCTGGGTATAGATGCTAATGCTTGTAAAAATTCAGGCTGCCTCTCCCATGTCCTGGTGCTGATCACTGCCAAAGCAACTACAGAGCACAGATCTCTTCACATTTTATCTGAAAGGGTGTGGGGGTTTTGCTGACTGTTTTAACAGTTAAACCACATAAGTCCAAAACCACAACACAGAAAAATGAACGGCAAGACAGCCATACACCCTCTGTGATAGAGTGAACGTTTCCATCTGTTTTGCACAGGGCCTCAAGTTCTGTCTTGCAGATAACTAGTATATTCTCAGCTCAACACGCCAATGCTGATATTCTTCTTGTTTGCACCAGTGTAAGGAAATGATTTCAGTGAAGTCAATGGAGACACTGGTACAAAACTGTTTTAAGTCAGAAATGTACCAAATAAACTGTATTACTGTCCAGAAATGCAGGTTTTAAAAATGTATGCTGCATCCCATAATAATCGTGACTACATCAATAGAATTTTAATTATCTCCCTAGTTTCGAACCTGGCTCATAATATAAAATGATTTGCACTTACTATTCAATTAGGGCCCACATACAGAGCCTCATTAAAATGTATATCTTACCTGCACCCGCTCCAATGTGCTATCAATATCTTTTACACAGGATGTCCAGAACAATGTCACCACTGGACATACACTCAAATTTGATAATCACTTTTTTTTTTTTCTTTTTAACATGAACCATTTCCCCAAGCCCAGTTTTCCTCTGTTCTTTATTTCTTTAGCAATCCTCCTCCTGCTCTGGGGCAATCAGAAAGCATTCTCTTATCACATGCATTTCTTGCATATGGAAGATAAATCCCTGTGGACAGGAACACATACTGAGTGTGTAAATGTTCATCCTTCCAGACTGGAACTCTCCCTATTCAGTATACATTAAAATTGGATTGCCCTGCTATGCCTGGGTGAGTGAGGTATGCTTTTGCAGTGTTCTGCTCCCACTGTCTGGGTTTATGGCACAGCAGGAAACACTGAACAAACAGACCAGACAATAGGAAAGAGGATGATCTCTGCAAGAAAGTAGGAAAAGAAAAAGTAGTTGTTGTAATATTCTCCTTCCTTTACCCTTGAAGAGACAGAGCAACAAGCAACATGGCATTCAACCATGCCTTCAGCAGGAAGGGTAAGCAAGCAAGAGAGCACAAAGCTTTGTCTTTCTCAGCAGCCAGAAGAAGGTGGAGGTTCTGACAGAATACAAACTATGCACGGAGGCAAGCAGTTTCTGAATGGGTGTTGAAAGTCAGATTTAATCATAGAATCATAGAAAACTGCGGTTGGAAGGGACCTTAGAAGGTCATCAAGTCCAACCCTCGGCTCAAAGCAGGACCAGCCCCAACTAGATCACTCCAGCCAGGGTTTTGTTGAGCTGGGCCTTAAAAACCTCCAAGGATGGAGATTCCACAGCCTCTCTGGGTAACCTGTTCCAGTGCTTCACCACCCTCCTAGTGAGAAAGTTTTTTCAATATCCAACCTAAACTTCCCGTGCTGTAACTTGAGACCATTGCTCCTTGTTCTGTCATCTGCCACCACTGAGAAGTCGAGCTCCATCCTCTTTGGAACCACCCTTCAGGTAGTTGAAGGCTGCTATTCAATCCCCCATCAGTCTTCTTGTCTCCAGACTAAATAAACCCAGTTCCCTCAGCCTCTTCTCAGAAGTCATGTGCCCCATTTTTCTTGCCCTCTGCTGGACTGTCTCCAATTTGTCCACATCCTTTCTGTAGTGGAGGGCCCAAAACTGGACACAGTGCTCCAGATGTGGCCTCACCAGTGCTGAATAGTGGGGAATAAGTACTTCCCTTCATTTGCTTAGCACCTCTGATTTCCAGACTGCAGTCAAAAAAGGACTGAGTTTTTCATGCTACATGCAGCCCTAAGTCCACAAGGGAAGTCCCACAGGTGGTGACAGTGTATACAAGTCTGCATACAGAGGTCAACATATTGACCAGTGGTTTGATAGTTACAGTTATCTATGGTTCTCCTCAAGGGAAACACTACAGGGAACTCATGGGAGTCATTGTGTCCTAAAGAAATTGTAGCAGAAAGATGCATATTTTCTGTCTCCCTTCCCCCACCCAATCAAGCACATGGGTTCTTCACTCTACACATTACATTACTGTTATTCTGGGCCTTATTTTAGCAAACTGCCAGCTACACCAAGTTAGCTGTGGATTTTTTTTAACGCTGACAACTTGGAACAAAATCAAGAAAAATGAAACTCGGCTCAGATCAGGGCCTCTAAAACATACACACAAGATTCTCACTGCTAACAATGACAGCAATCACAGTATTTCCACTGCTTGATGCACAGTAAAAGGCTGCATTCTCAAAGCAATGGGCTAGGTATTTTGCATAACAACTGCTGATTTTGCATAGCTTGTATGCCACTTTGTAAAAATGTACTGTATTGTTGTGGACTGTTATCATTTGACCGCAAGGTTGATCTTCATAAAGACACTTGTTCTTCAAAGGATTCTAAAAGTGATCTGCTAATTTATAAGAGAGGATGAACTTCAGTAAGGTATATGTTTTTAAACAGGACCTACCCAGCATCATTGCTGAAAAAGACAGAATGCACTGCTTGAGATCATATATAGGTCAAATTTGCTTCAATTTTAATGCAGAATGGAAAAGCATGACAATGCTATCAAATGCAGATACGCAGCTTAACAAAACATTAGATTCTTATACCAATTAATATCTCACAGTAAGCAGAGATCTGTGGGATCACTCTTGGGTCTTTTAATTTAGCATGTCTTCTAATTAAAGAAAGATTAAATGTACTTTAAATAATTGTTCCTCCCCCCTCTGCCAAGCTCTGATGTGTTCTGCCTCTACGACTTGGGAGGGCATGCTGAAAGAAGGAAAAAGCCCTACCAATCTAAACACAGTGTCCCAAGACTTGGGCAGAGATTGTGTGGGAGCTTTTCCTAGCCAAGCCATCTACTTACCCATGGAGTCAAACACAGGTGGCATGGTATGCTTCTGGTGGCATGGACTGCCAGCTGCTGTCCTCCAACATATAACAAACTCTGCCAATGTCTCATGCAACTGATCCTCAAATGTTCCACAAGTCCCTCAGGCAATGCAAGAGCCACAGAGAACATGCTCATTGCAGAAGAAACAGCTCATTTCTAGTAGCTATCTGTAGGATTCCATTTCTCATGGGAGCAAATGCCATGGGTAGAAGAAAGATTCACTTATATACTCATTGAGTTCTCACTGCTACATCCCACTGTCTGAGAGCCTAACGTAGAAGTGGTTTGCTATCTATTTCCAGGGTTCTCATAACCGTAGTTACCATGTGAACAGAAGTCTAAGCCCCGAGAACTGAAACCACGTATCCCACACCCTAATCCAGTGACTTCTCCGACTAGACATGCCTTCCAGCCACAGAAAAATATTAAAGGGTCTTCAACACAGGTTTCCAGAGCTCCCTGGCTGGCAGGTCCACTACTGGGCATGTACAAGACAACAATCAAAAGGTCTGTTCTGGCTAAAGACTGATCCCAACACAAAGAGAGTTTTACTGAGCTGTTGCACAGGGGGGAACGGAGGCAGGGGATACTGACCTGACCCATGACAGATCATCAAAAACTCTCTATGTGGGCTCATATAATTGCCCACCCCTGTTCTAACATGACCCAAACAATCCATGGCAACTGATGTGCTGGAGGCAATGACTTTAAAGCAAGATTCTCCCTGCCCCCATTCATGTATCTGACTGAAAAGAGCAAGTTTTAAGGTAGGGAGATAAGGGAAAAGGAAAATGTAGGTCCCGTAGGCCTAACTAAAGGCATTTATCCATCCCTCCACCACAACTGCTAGGACTGGAATGACTAAGGATGACTCCAGGGGAAGGGCAAACTGTAGGTTTTGATGTATGAGATGCAAAGAGCTCATTTACATATAATCTTTTCTCCTACGAAAACACTGAAACTCACCACACTGGGGCGTTTCATTTAATTAATTGTGAGCCTTCCATAGCAGGCTGGACTGTCCAGCTGACAGTACAGCTATGATCCATAGGCTTTCCAAGCTTGTGTGGCTTAGGAGACTGGAGTTCAATTCTGCTGAATCACATCATAGCTATAACATGTCTTTCCTACTCTTAAGGAAATCCCAGTCCTGACAGTTCCAGATGACCCACTGGTTTTCAGGAAATAAGAACTAGTTGATCTATCATTTACTTAGCCAGATGTTCTTCTCATAGAAACTCAACAAAGCAAGCAGAAACCAACAAAAGACTAGCTGAGACTCTGCTGGAATTTCCACAAGGGGAAAGTTTATGCTTAACAGAATAAACTATTGGAAGTACACACACAAAAAATTCTCCTCAAATTGTAAATATTAAAGACTTATCTGATTGCCAATGTAATTTCTTATGGATGAGGTGTATGAGAGAAGGAACAGCTGCACTTCATAAATTATGGTACACTGTCAATCTGCCTGTATCATAAAAGGTGAAAGATAAACACACTGCATAAAAGCTACTGTATTTTACCTGACTGCAGTTCCACCACAAAAAGCTGGCTCTTTGGATATTGGCTATGCTAATCCTAAACTTATTTCTTTATCTCATGTTTATAAGGAGTTTTACTGTACCTTGCTGAGGCTGAGATTTCTTCATTTGCCATGTTTATAGGGTTTTCAAAGTAAGTTAGATAAACACTGCGGTAGTATTACTTATGAAGTCCGTGCTTTCAATATACCAGTGGTTGAAGCACATCACTGGACTCCCCCAATTCCTACCTCTACATGTATACTCCCCTTAACAACCGCAAAATGATATCTGCCAGGCTACTTGCTGTGACAGAGGAGTATTTTTTCCATGTCATCAAAAGGCTGAGAGCACATCTGTTGGACTCAGATGGCATCCTTTGCGTCTTTTTGGCAGGACTCACTTCTGTTGGACTCCACTATGATGTTGCTCCCTGTTTATCAGGACAATTTACTTCTTGTTCGGGAACTCCAAAGACATAGGGAGGATTTGCAAGAAAGAACAAAAAGAAAAGGAACAGAGAGCCTCTTAATTAAAAGTAGGAGGATGGAACCCAATTAATGTAAAACTGGTGTTTTTGTTGGCCAGGTGTTCATACTAAAGCACTGAAATGTAAACACAGCAGCTAGGAAGGCTGGGGCGTTGTAAACCAGTTATTTTAATGAGTTTACTCTTACCAAATGCCTGAAGCTTTTGGACTTTAATCTCCAGGCTAACTCACTGCCTTTACATTCAAGCAACAGCCTGAGAGATGCCCTGCCCCAGGAGAAACATCTTTTGGGCAAGTACAGTGCCTCAAGGAGCACTGGAGGCGGAAGTGGGGGGAGGTGGTGGGCATGTCTCAGATAGCACTATACCCTTTGGCATCTTTCTGTCTGTCTAGCTACTTATGTTAAGTCCCCCATTATCAAAATATCCAAGTTATTAACTAACTCTCCTTTTGCATTACCCTGTAAGACAGGTACGTATTAGCACCCTTGGCAGAGGCAGGGTGTGACCCATTCATCTGCCCCAGGTTACAGTACTGCCTTGTGGTCAGTGTGTGCCAGGATCAGAATCATGCTACGGTCCTGCAAAGGGATACAAGAAGGCAGGGAGGTGGGGAGGAGGAAAAAATGTTCTCCTTTAACAGACCAATGCCAGGCCGGACAAAAATCCAGGTCTATGGCTGCACAGTTAATATAAGTCAGAAAATGCATGTGCCCAAGTTCCCACAGTAGTATTAGCTCAGTCACATTCACATCTGGAATGTGCTGTATATGTTTTATGTATGACAAAAGTAGTAATATATCAAAGACAAAAATCTCCTATTCTAATGCAATATTAAGGTTACATATTTAAGCACCCAAATAATCAAGACGTCCAAGCGCTATGGTTCTCATAACAACAGGGCTTGGGCAGGCAGCACATGCTGTAAGTATTTTGTTATGTAATATAAAGCCAACTAGTTCTAGAAGAAAATGACTTCCCCAAAGGCCACCATCCTGCCCTTAATGTAAGGGAGACCTTCAAAATACACAACAAGAAACTGTCTGGTCTAAGCAATACGAGAATTTGATATTGGACAATACTACAGCTAAGTTCCTCAGTAAAACAAACTTTATCACTTTTTAGAGCAAAAAATCATCAACTATCTCTCTTCTCCTTAGGGTGGTATTGAACTGGATTCAATACTCAGATGTGCTGCAGACTTCCTGGGTGACCTGGGTCACATCACTTACTCTGCTAACCAGGTTTAGAAACCACTGTGCTAAAGAATCTTCTTTCTCAGCAAAACTGAAGGGCAGGCCTTCACACCTGGAAAAATTGTGCTTGGATAGCTCTAAAATAAAACATTTTCATGAAGGGTTAAATTATGAGCCAGGCTGGATACTTGTGCAGAGGCATTACAAGGCATTGCAAAGGTAGGTAAGACACTCCTCTACACACCTTCCTGAAACACTCATAATGAGAATAGCTACCCAAGAGGAGATGGAGTTTCTGCAGAGATAATATTCTCCTTCTCTCTCCCCTGCACGTACATGCTGGTGGAATTAGGCAGGAAATGGGCAGAGCCTCAGCTCGGCCCCACAGTACACTGGTCAAGGTACCTATGACAGCAGTCTCAGGGATATAAGACATAGGCCTGGTACAAAGCATTTCCCCTTCACAGCAGCCTGTTTCATGCCCCAACAGCACGCTTCTCAGTTGGGGCACACTTTGTGATTTAGCCCATAAAAATGACAGGTGCCTGAAATAGGCAGATTGATGATTCAGCTCATGCCCTCTCCTCAACTCTGTAACTTAAATTGGAAAAAAAAAAGTTTAAAGAGTTAGGGTTTCACCCTTATATGACATGTTAGAATCATATGTAAATATCGTTCTATTTAAAAATAACATTGCTCAGGAGGCCTTTGTGCAGAGAGAAGCTAGAACAAGAGCCAGCTCACATGTCCTCCAGCTCAGCTGCTGTTTCCCTGTACTTATTTTGTAGTGTTTTTGTTGCAGCCTATTTTTTATTATGGTCATTTTATCGAATTGTTATTTAAGGGGAAGTATCTGACTGCACAGGGTCATGGTAAAGGTTAAAAGCTCTAGCTGTATAGATTCTCTTCTCCCTTTGGGGCTCCGAGTTAAGGGCACAATTTCTGTGTTCCTGGCCCAGGGCTCATCAGCTGAAGAGAGCTGTCAAACTACACGGTGTCTGAAATGACAGCTCAAAGCATGCAAGTCGCTTACTCAGATGCTAGAGGGGAAGTTGGGGAGGAATGGGTAAGGAATGGGGGGCGGAGGGGCAAAGGAAGGGGAAAGGTATGAGAGGACAAAGATGACAGGAGAAATACCTGAGAAAAGGAATCAACTGGAAGAGGATAAAAGGAAGAAACCTAGAAAATGAAGAAAGGTCGAGAAAGTCTTTCTGGTCAAAAACAATAACTGATCAACATGCTAGGACATACTTGAATCTTGCTGCCTTCTGCAGAGGTAGCAGTAGCCACTTCTCTATTCAAGGTGCTTCCATCATCCTCAGCCACTGGTTCCACTGCCTCAGCCTCCTGAATGGGCTTCTCCACTCCACTAGTCACCCCATGCTGTAGGGAGGCTGCAAACACCCATGTCTCCTCTTTCATGACTTCTATATCTGGTAGCTCTTGCAAACAGCTTTTTTCCTGCTTCTGGCACGATGGCAGGCAGTAAATGGGACATGCTGACTAAGAGATGGGTGGATAGCAGTGGTGGGCAAATATTTTGGCTGGAGGGCCACTTAACAAGTTTTGGTGAGCTGTTGAGGGCCTTACACAGAAGATAACATGTTAACAAATTATAGATTTAAAAAAACTCATATTGTAAAAATCAAACACCTACTATAACATTTTAATTTTATTTCAAAAAATATTTTCGTCCCGATTTACTTATCTTTTTTAGTAGTATATATAGAGGCAACTGCATAATAGCTCAAAATAAAGTCTTACTCTTGTACATGGTGTATGAGGGATGGGGGAGTGGGGCGGGTGTGTGGAGGATTATGCGGTGGGGATAGGCATGTGGGGTGGGCATGGGGTATATGTGGGGGGTGGATGTTTGGGAAGGTGGGTGTCTGTGTGGGGAAAGAGGGGGGGTGGGGCGCTGCTCACGCACTAGGTCCTCAGAGCCAGCTGAGGGTGGGAGGAGGCAGGGGCACATACAGTAGGGCACACCCGGGTGATACAGGAGCAGTCCCTTCCTGCCACCCAATTCAGCCAGTGGCTGCCCCTGCAGTGCTCTGCATAGGGGACAAGCCCTGCCCGGTCCCAGCTGGGGCAGTCTGCACAGCCTTCCTACCTACCTCAGCCCCAGCCAGAATGCACAGCTTCCTGGTGGGGCTGCTCCTGGTGCAGCTGCAGCCACTTGGGTACTGCTTGGTTCCCATCACCTCCAGCAGCTTCTCCTCCTCTTCCTGCACTGCTCCGGGCAGCAGGCAGCGTGGGGAAGCTGTGGGGACACGTGCTGCGCACCACATGCCCAGCCAGGCAAGGAGGAAGCTGCAGCCGGGGAGCTCCTGCCGCAGTGCATGGGGTTCCAGCTCCAGCTCCTGGCTACCTTCCACCCACTCAGCTGCCCGCGGGTGGCTGCTCATCACACCACATGGGCAGAGTGGGTGGAAGGCAGCTGGGAGCAAGAACTGGAGCCCCACATACTGGGGCAGGAGCCACCCGGCAGAAAGCGCATCCCCACTGTTTTCCCATGTTATTTGCTGCCCAGAGCAGGAGTTGTTGTCATCATCAGTGGAGGCAAGGGAAAACTTAGCAATACTCGAACTGCTACAGCTGTACCGGGAGCATCTCTGCCAGGAAGCTGTGCATACTGCCTGGGGTGAGGGTGGGTGGGAGCACAGTACAGGCTGCGCTGGGCAGGAATGGGCCCCATGCAGAGCATTGCAGGCCTGATCCAATCAATTGGAGGGCTGGATCTGGCCTGTTGGATGTATTTTGCCCACCCCTGGTGTATAGGCATTAACCATTCTCTGAAAGCAAAAGGGAGGTTCCCTGTCCTGGATAAGCAAGTCTCCACAGGCACTACTGAACTCAGACTTGTTGAACAAGCCACTCTTGTTGTATTCAAGGGGATTTGTGACGGTAAGACACTTCTGGAAATTTATGCTTGCCACTGTTAAAATAATACTGCAGAAGTTTTTATATACACACACATAAAAATTATTTATACACACACACACATATAAAATTTGTTTTATTTACACACACACACACCCCTATAGTACATTGCAGTAGATAAACCATTAGATCATTTAACATTTCAGAAGCAAAAAGCTGTTTAAAGAAGAGGCACTTATCTACTCTAGGCCAACTTTAGTCTGGA
>NW_017729022.1:68072889-68084867 GCF_001723915.1 Gavialis gangeticus
GTGGCTGCCCCTGCAGTGCTCTGCATAGGGGACAAGCCCTGCCCGGTCCCAGCTGGGGCAGTCTGCACAGCCTTCCTACCTACCTCAGCCCCAGCCAGAATGCACAGCTTCCTGGTGGGGCTGCTCCTGGTGCAGCTGCAGCCACTTGGGTACTGCTTGGTTCCCATCACCTCCAGCAGCTTCTCCTCCTCTTCCTGCACTGCTCCGGGCAGCAGGCAGCGTGGGGAAGCTGTGGGGACACGTGCTGCGCACCACATGCCCAGCCAGGCAAGGAGGAAGCTGCAGCCGGGGAGCTCCTGCCGCAGTGCATGGGGTTCCAGCTCCAGCTCCTGGCTACCTTCCACCCACTCAGCTGCCCGCGGGTGGCTGCTCATCACACCACATGGGCAGAGTGGGTGGAAGGCAGCTGGGAGCAAGAACTGGAGCCCCACATACTGGGGCAGGAGCCACCCGGCAGAAAGCGCATCCCCACTGTTTTCCCATGTTATTTGCTGCCCAGAGCAGGAGTTGTTGTCATCATCAGTGGAGGCAAGGGAAAACTTAGCAATACCCAAACTGCTACAGCTGTACCGGGAGCATCTCTGCCAGGAAGCTGTGCATACTGCCTGGGGTGAGGGTGGGTGGGAGCACAGTACAGGCTGCGCTGGGCAGGAATGGGCCCCATGCAGAGCATTGCAGGCCTGATCCAATCAATTGGAGGGCTGGATCTGGCCTGTTGGATGTATTTTGCCCACCCCTGGTGTATAGGCATTAACCATTCTCTGAAAGCAAAAGGGAGGTTCCCTGTCCTGGATAAGCAAGTCTCCACAGGCACTACTGAACTCAGACTTGTTGAACAAGCCACTCTTGTTGTATTCAAGGGGATTTGTGACGGTAAGACACTTCTGGAAATTTATGCTTGCCACTGTTAAAATAATACTGCAGAAGTTTTTATATACACACACATAAAAATTATTTATACACACACACACATATAAAATTTGTTTTATTTACACACACACACACCCCTATAGTACATTGCAGTAGATAAACCATTAGATCATTTAACATTTCAGAAGCAAAAAGCTGTTTAAAGAAGAGGCACTTATCTACTCTAGGCCAACTTTAGTCTGGAATGGAGTAAGCAAGAGTGTCATCAATATGATATATGCTGGGGTATTACAAGGAGTGGAAGCCAGTTGGTCTAGGGGTCAATGCTTCATTAAAAAAGGCTTGGTTTAACACATTAGTGTATGTGGTGAACACCTCACTTAGCATTAGTGCTTAGGGCGTTTGATACATACATACTTATAGAAAGTGAGTTAGTATTTGCAGGCCACTTACAATTGTTATGATTGCAACATGCCCTGAATAGAACAACTCCTTTTTTTTCTTAGCAACTGTTACATCCTAAGACTCAGTCAACCTGTTAGTTTGATTTCCTTGACTAATGCAGTTTTGGAAGGGTGGCCTAAAAGATGAAAGGGAACTGATGGCAGAATGAGTAATGGAAATGAGGATCCTCTGTTAATCAGCATGAAGAGCTACTAGACATGAAAAAGCAATCCTGACATAGGAACCCTTACAAAACTTCAACTGGAAGCTTCACGCTTTCCCTCTGCTCTGAAGTGTCAGGGTATACACACTTTGCATACCTGTGTATTTGCCCTATACAATGCATCTGAATGCAAATGCATAATTATGTGCCTTGCATCTCATTCTTGACCTGCTCCTCCTCCTGTTTCAGCATATCTGTCCATCTTCCCTCTGACAAACACTCTCAGGCATAGGATACAGCGGTAAAGAGTGAGAAGAGAGTGCATTTTGCACAGCTGACAAATAAGGAGTAATTAAAATACCTGCCTTTCACGATTCCTGCCTAATCGGACAAATTTGAACTCAGAACTCCACAGGTGAAAGACAAATGTGGCAGCTCCGTAATGGAACTCTGATCTTTAAATCATGGGAAACTCTCTCCCCTCTGGATGCCTGAGCTGCAGGCAGACCAAAGCAACCCCCAAAGTAATCCCCACACATGGACCAAAAAGCTGCGAATGGCAAGGGCTAATATTCTGAAAAGTCAGAATAAAAGGTTTTCTTTGGACTGTATTATGTTGCTTTCTCACTCATCAACCTGAAATGACTTCGTTGCTTTGGTCTGGAACTCATGCTATTCTGAGTTAGCAAAATCCTTTCTGCTCTAACAAGATTGAATGCAGAGTTTTATAGAGAGATTCAATCCATTAGCTGATTAAAGGCTATAGATCACTCTGCCTTGGACACAGTCGTGCCAGTATGGATAAAAAGTGTCAAAAAAGCTTCCAGCATAACCAGTGTCTTTGAAACTGCTATGGCTACAGTTAAAAAAACTTCACGTTCAATCTTTCTTCAAGTCTGCAAAGCCAACAGGCAGAGAATTTAAGGTAGCTTTTGAAACTGTCTATTTGGAATGAATTTTTGATACAGTATTTTTAAGTCCCCAAACTATAAACACACACACACACACACACACACGCATGCACAACACTATCACAAGCTGAGAATGTGTGCAGACAAAAAAGTGCACAAAAATGGCACTGATGAATTTAAGCCTCAAATTATAAAGGAACTTCCTATAGACAATCCTCTCCCCTTTGAAGATTCTCTAAAGATGACTTACTTTATGCTCCTTTATTTCCATTCCAACAGTAAGCAATAAGTCACAATTCTATAATAATTATTGTTGATTGCCATTAAAAGTCAGCAGTTTCCACCAGTTGCAGGCATATCAAATACTAAATTTTTCCCTTGTGCTTTTGAGAGGAACTAATAGTAATCATTCTGCAGGATCTATTAACAAGACCCAAAGAGTTACTTAAGTTTAAGACCTATTAAAAACAATGGGAGCTGCTGGATTGAAATCAACAAACCAAAAGAAGAGTTAAGTGCTAGAAGACTAACTTTTAACTTGATATTTAATATTTGTGGACTATGCAAGTGGAAGAACATTGGCCATTCAGGGGAAAAAATCATGAACAGGGGACCAAAACAAGTTATGTATAAAAGCAGAGCCTAAAGTATGAAAAGAAAATCATAATATTTGGACTTCAGTACCCATGAGACTCCCAAATGCCTCATTTTTTGCAGACTTAAGTTCCAAATCCAATTTCGTAAAATATTGGCAAACAGTTACTGCAGAAATCCTGTCATCCAAGGAAGCCTTAGGTGTGTTTGAAAGTGAAATTTAGTAATTTGTTGGACTTCCCCAAATTTGTTAGACTATAAACTTTCACCTCAATTCTACTTTAACTGAGAGAGATCAAGAAAAAAAGTTACACCTTCGTCCCAAACTGACTCCCCTTCTTAATTTTTTACCATGTACAAACTCAGCCAATTTGAAGGCACTCTATGAAACTACCAGGATATCCCAGGGTCATTTTATTTGAATTCCAACAGGCCCATGCTACAGACACTTTTAGAATGATGATATAACTAGTTAAATTGTTTTTGAAAATAACTGATCAAGAAATCCTTTATGTAGGTAAATTATTTTTTAACTGAAGAGTTTAATGTTCACAGATGTACAACAAGGCTTATACAAATAATTTTCAATTTATAGCGTATTTCCAAAGCTCCTTGAAATCAATGAAAGCGCTCCCTCTGATTATTTGCTGTTCATCAGTCATGCTATGTGACTGCTTACCTGTATCTGCAACTGTTCAGTGACCTTGTGAATTGTTCCACTGTGTGGTTAAGAAAAACAGCATTTCAAAATGACCACCAGTTATTTATGGTGTGTTTTGTCTAGCCAATATAATATAGAAGTATATGCAGGCTGCCAGTATTCAGAGGGTTCCATTTAAAATAAATCTTTTTGTTAAAATCATGGCTGAGGAAATGCAGCAAAATTATAATTACATATGTAGTGTGAATTTTTAATCTTCAGATAACCTGTTGTCTTATTAGCTCTAATAGATACCATATTTTCTCACATACCACATACCCCCAAATAGATGTGCATCTTGATTTTGGAAGGCAGAAGTTAGGAAAAAGCATTTTTTAAGAGTCCTGGCTGACCATATGACACAGAGTAAGTCCTCCTGGAAACCATCCAAGAAGCATAGTATCTCAGGAGACAGTCTGAGTGAGGCAGCAGGAACTTCCTAGTGTGTCAATCCCCATAGGTCTGATTGTCACTGAGATTAAGGTACAAATCAGAGTGGCTCAAATTATTATTGTTGGAGACCTACAAGGTGCAGTTTGTTCCAAGGGTTTTATGTATCTACTCTTTTATGTTCTTGCTGATGATCATCCACTGTCATCTATAATTAGAAAGAAAACAAGGGTATTTCTCATGGGTAAATAAAAACAGATTATCTGTCATCCGTACTCCTAAAGAGTTTGACCTTTTAGGACAGACAGTTAGTTTTGAATGGCCTCTATTCAATGTGCCATAAGAAGATAAGGAGTCAACAGGATGACCATTTGGCTTGGAATCAATTTTGCCAAGTCTGTGAAATAAAGTTTTCAAGGCTCATGAACAAGCTTGGCCATGTAGTTATGCTCTTTTTACAACAGGACTCTTGGGTGTCTAATGTACTGGCATTATCTAAAAAAAGAGGTTTTCAAGTATTTTAGTCTTTTTATGAGTCCCTTACCACCCATGCTGAATGTTATGGTTGAAAAAACAAACCTCAGTTGGAATTTTAACTTCTCATCTTTGGCATAGAAGGAAGAAAGCTATAGGATGGCAAAGGCAGGTTTTAGTGGTATAAAATTAACCATATTTAAGTACATATTTGTGCATTTTTTTTTATAGAAATCACTTTTTAACAAGGGAAAAAGACCTCAAGCCTAGAAGAAGTGACAAGTGATTTTGGGTGCCCAGCTTGAAATGCTTTGCTTTTAAAGGATGTCACCCAGCACCTTCTGAAGCTTATACCCATTTCAGAGATCTTAACATGGGCACTAAAAAAACAACTGAGCTACCCAGAACCAGGAATCACCTCTGAAAACTGAGGCCTAGCTGTCAGCAATTTGATACACTCTGCTAAACCACATATTCTGTGTACTGCCTGCATCTGGATGAGGTCTGAGAAGAGAAGGACTCCACTGATAAAGAGAACATATCATAACTAAAGCTAAGTACAGGCTGTCAAAAGCCTGAGGCTGATTCAATCTTCGCAGGTTAGTTTCAGCAGTGTAGATTGAACCAATAAGCAAGTGAACACACATTCACTTTTGATTCCGGAAATGAAGCCACGTGCCTGCAGTGGCTCAGGCCATAAGCTTGGGGTGCTTGAACATGTCTCCCTGTTTGGCCGAGCCCGCCCACCCTGGGAGTGGAAGTTTCTGAGGGAGGTCCAAAGCATCCTGGGATGCTGAGGGACTGTGAGTTAACTTGAATCTGGAGGGGATCTGGGAGAGAAATTCCATAAAATGGTTTGACCTAAATCAGTTCAGTCTGATACTACATCCAACCAGGTTTATCTTAAACTGCTTTTGGCCATTTTGGAAGTGGTTTAAGTGCACTGAACTTCTGTTCTTTTACAAGTTTAAACCAGTTTCTGATCACTTAAACTGGTTTGTGTATAACTTCTGCCTTAAGCCTTATACCACTTTATGTGCAACTTCTGCCCCTAGCCTAAATGCCACCATTACTTGTACACACATATTAAAATTTCCTAATCTTTGTGGTAAGAATATGAAGATGAATAAGCTAAGCACAATGTGTTGTATGATTTTTTTTTAATAATTACTGATACTAAAAACAAAAGACTAAACATGCAGTTTTTAGAAGTTTTATGTGTGGGTGTATTTGTATGTGGGGAGATGGAGAGAGGGGAAAGAGAAACAGCAAGCAAGCACACGCAGCCATGAGCATGAAAGCATTCACCCACAAGCAAGCACCTTCCAAGTTCCACACACTTTGCAAACAAACAAATCTAACATGCCATCTATGAAGACAGACATTAAAATTCCCATTTCATATAAGGAGAAACTGAAGCACAAAGAGGTTATTTATCAAAAGAGCAAGCTGCAGCAGAGGCAGATAGGTATTGATACTAAAGACAAAGCAGGCTTAGGTTTCCTGTTCTCTCAAGACTACACCACACCTGCCCAGTCTTATTTGATAGTTGGGCGATTCTCATCTGAAGCAAATCTATCCACTTCAAAGAGCTGCAGCAACCAGCACCAACAAAGGTCCTGCCTATTGTGTTAATATTAAATATTAGACAGCGTCTCATGTGAACTGAAAAAAATGCCACAAATTCAAGAGAGACAGAAATCATAAATAATGGATCGGGGTACATGTGTAAATGCAAGCACTGAGTCAAGGGCCTTGTCTAAATGCCTGGAGTTCAGCAGGATCACATACCAGGCTAACAGCTTAGATCCTGAAGCTGAGATATTAGAAATGCTGCCCAGAATTTATCCACCAGAAAATGGGGTTTTAGAATCCAAGATGTTTGCACTATTGAACATGGCATATTAGACATGCAAAAATATTTAAACTAGATTTCTCTGGGTTCCATTTTGTACCAGAGTACATCACGCATAAGCAGCAGCCAGGGACTAGATATATTTTTAAACTAACCTATAAGTCCAGTATCTCTCCACCCAAATCCCTGTAGCTAATCCTAAAGTTAAAGTGCACTTTTAGCTGGAAGAAATGGCTAAAGTAGAGTTGCCTCTACTCAGAATCTCCCAGGCACTTACCTACATGTTTGCTGACCCCATGGAGAAGAGCCGTGCTATTCTGACTCTAACAGAAGCAATAGAGGGCTTGGAGAAAGAGATAACACCCAAAACCATAATTTCTGAAGCTTACTGAAAAACTGGTAGAGAGATGATAAAGACATGATTAAGAGTATGTGTCAGTTATCACAAGGGACATAGATTTATTTCCTTTTACTTAGTTTATGAAAGGTATCCAGTCACAAAGACTCCTCACATATTAACCACACATAACAAAACCTTCTTTCAAAGTCAGATGTGACAGAAGCCATGCCCCGCTACAGTTGAGGTCATAGAGAACTTTGGCTTCCTGGACACTGGGACTTTTCAAACCTCTGCAGGCAGTAGCCAGCCAGCCACTCGCTTGTCATCATAAACTTTATTTATAATATTCTGAGGAAATCTAACCAATAGATTTCATTTCTCATAGGAACACAGAACCAATTGCAAACAATACATGACTTCTGTAACAATGCTCAACTCCCAGCTGTCCTGAGAGATATCAGTTGCCCACACATCTCACTCTAGGCACCTGCACAGGAAGTCATTTTGCTTCAGCCTTTCAATCTGCGAGTGTAAAAACCAAGTCAGTGCCTGGACACGATGTCTAAGCTCCCAGGATCCCTGGCATGGTACACTACATACACACTCACACAATCTGTCTGCAATCAGATATGTAAGTCTGACAAACCTGGCAGGTGATCAGCTAGGAGTACAACACTTCCACGTACTACCTTTCAGCTGCAAATATGGGACCTGAAGCAAGGATAGACAGTAGCTCCGTTTTGATTCTCAGCTTCTGAAGCCTTGCCTTATAAACACACCATCTAAATCATTAGATCCCTGAAAATTTAAGAACTCTACTCCAATTCACCAGCTCAATCATTATTGTTAAATGTGTGTTAGACCTGCAATTACTCTGGTCTAAAGGCCCCTGAAAGTCTTTTAATACATGCTGTATTCTGTAAAACATGGCCACGAAACATGGATTTTCCTTAGATGGACATGGGGGAGATTCCTGTCCTAAGAACCAGTCTGCCAGAATGGTAAAAGACAATTGGCTACCTTGTACAGATGTACAGGGTAAAAGCTCTCACTGATTTTCTAGACATGCTGCCTACAAAGTTCTCCTCCAGGACAAGATCCTTAATTTAAAAGATGGAATAAAAAAGGATGGCTAGCTATTGGAGACTTTTTTCCAGACCATGACTTCTGACCTATTATGAACAACTTCTAATCTACCTTCTCATGATTTCTACATGTGCCAGCAGGTTAGAAAATTAAGGGGCACAATTACTAACAAAGAACCTTAGCCACCATGGAAGGAGTGATGGAGTGAGATCAGTTGGGTTTTCAGTTAGTTCCTTTCTCTGGCACTGACCTGTGAGCTCTCCTTGGACTTTAGAAAACTTGCAGTCAAAAACACTGACATTTTACCATCAAGTATTTCATCTTTGGTAAAACAGCATCATTTAATGAGAAAATATTTAACCAAGAATAATCTGTGCAGGTCTTCTTCTATCTCCATTCAACAACTTTGTTTTGGGGAGACGCTCACAAAAGTCCAAAGCTCTACACCTTGGACTTGAAATCTTAAAACTCTTCTTAAAAAGGAATACCCATAGCTGAAGCACTTGGATGATCTTTGACACCCCTATTTTCAATACTTACAAGCAAATGTAGTATTTTGGACTGTACAAACTTCATGTTCTTTCAGTTTTGAAAAAACTGAATCCAGATTTCATTGAAGATACTCTCAATCACCCTCATTCATTTGCTGTTTATGGAGGCTGCCATTACGTGTGTCAGTTTTGGGCATCAATTCATAATTTTAAGTATGTCAGTTTGACCATATATTTAATTTAATGTAGAATTATGCCTTTCAGTAATGGGCATATGGGACTAACACCAGCATTGACATAAGAGTACAGAGTACAATATCTATATAAGAAAAGAAAGCTTATTCTAAATCTACCCACTGTTCAACAAAACCACATGTGACAACACAAAGTCCAAACCTACTTTGATCTAATGAAACCAATACACCAGACTGACATCAGCAAATAAATCTTCTATAAATTATGGGACAAAGAATAAGAATAATCCTGGTATTTTCCAAATGCTAAATAATCTATTACAGGTTGTTATACTCAAACATCCCGTTGCCCATATTAGATTAGATCTAATGAATGAGTATAAGTTTTTAATTTAGACTTTATAATTATTAATTTATAAAATGACAGATAAACATAAGAATTTGTGTAACCTGATTAACATAACTCATACATGTATATCTGGCACAGCACTTCTCCAGTTCCTGCATATAGTTCCTCCTTCTGTTTAATCTTGAATGCAATAAAAATAAAATTCAGTGTTACAAGTTGTGCCAAATATCACTGAAGAAGTAAAGGTAACTCCTACCATCCCCCTTTTGGATCCACAAGGTAAAACAAGACAAATGAAGTAATGGTTAGTGGAACATAATTCTTCAGGTAAATTCTCATTATAATGATTAATGAGCAGTGAAAACATGAGCTCTGCTTCATTTCCTCTACCCCACCCCACCCCAAACTGGGCGACAACCAGCTAAGTACAGTCACCATGCAAAGGATCTCACCAGCAACTGTGGGCACGAACATAGCAGAAGGAAGAAACAATGCCTCTTATGGCTCATATTAAAGATAGTATGATTTTTGGAGCACATATTGTCTTTAATTTTATTACTAGCAAAGCGAGGCTTCAAACTGGCTGGAGTCTGTATAGGCTGCTGTATTGTACAGTAACAACACCAGTATCACTAAGCAAATGCAATGGACTCTATGAAAAAAATTGCGCAACTTGGTTTTTCTGGATACATTACCCAGTCCCTGCACCAGTTACTGTAATGATGTCTATCATCAGGTTCTTCAACAGCAGGGAACTTATTAAAAACATGCACAAAAGTGATATGCCCCACCCCCATTGTTCCCAGCCTTCATCACATCCTCTTTTATTTATATTCATCTGGGTATCAAGTCCGGAAAGCAATCTACAAGACTTTTGCTGGTCAGAAAAGATCAGCAGAAAGGCAAATTCATATTCAAATCAATACCAATTCATATTTCAGCAAGAGTGTTATCTTGGGAATGAACACATTTTCTGCATATCCTTCACATTTCAGCTGTCTCTCTTAATTCAGTTTAACTGGATAGATCTGCCCTTGGCTTCCATCTGGTGCTACCTTCTCTACATCCACACATACATAGCCAATTGCTTTGTTTTCTTCTAACAGTTTTAAGGCAGGAGTCCCTATGATCTAGGTTAAGTGCTCTCACTCCAGACTGCTCTTCTGTTCTATATAAATCTGGCCTGCCAGCCACTTAGTATGAGAAAATAGTTTCTAGAAGCCATCCTGCTGAGATAACGTCTTTTGGACTGATGGATTCTTTGGCTGTAAATTGCACAACCCTTCAGCTACCCTTTGGTTCCTCATCCCTGCCCTATAGCTCCAGGGAAAATGCCCCAATGGACTCTTTAACAAACAATGACTCATTGAATTAAAAGATCCTTATTCTGAGTGACTACACATTTGCAGAGACAATTGCACCGAGGTCTACTTTGTCCCTAGCTCTCGCTCAAGAATTGCAAAGTAAGGCAGAGTATCGTCTCATTGTATGCACCTGCCCAGATGAAAAGGAGCTACTTTAGTTACTGCTTCAGCAGCAACAGGAACTATTCACCTGATGCTCATGGGAAGCAAAGAGGGGAGGAGGAAAGAGTGAGTGGCTCTGCTCAGCCCCCACAGTTTACCAGCCATAATAGATGGCTACATCCCCAAAGGAAGTAAACTGAACTCTAAAAAGAGATGGAGTAACTGACTCCCCCTCTCAGGAGCAAGCATAAGAAAATCAGGGGAAAAATGCACCTCTCTTAGGTGCAGACACTCAACACATTTACGGTAGTGTCATCTGCTTTTACACAGCACACAGACTTATACCAGGGTAAAGTTATTCTTCAGATAGTCCAGAGTAGGTATATACTGGCTTAAGTTACACTGATGTAAGTAAGCATGGTGTATCCACAGCTCTAGTTGGTTTCAATTACAAGGTTGTGGGTTGCTCAATCAAAACAAGCTACTATGGACTCCCTGACACCTAGTGACAAGGTGCTGTAATAACACAGACTAACAGCAGCTACCTTGAAAGAGCTGCTTGGCCATCCAGTCTGGACACTCATGTAATTTACATCAGCATACAAAACAATATGTTATGCTGGTGTAAATGTGTTGTATGTCTACACACTCAGGTGCAGTTCTTTCCCAAGACTCCTCTTGGGTCAGTGCAGCCATGCACTGCCCTATGTGGTATGCTGAGGCTACAGCCCCAATCCACCCCTAACCCCTAAGATTTGTATCAGCCCAGCCCTGATCATGCCACAAATTAACCCTAGGGAACACAAGTTCCCAAAGGTGCTCCAAAGTGGAGCGCCTTCATCCAGAGTGGAGTAACTTCATCTAATCCCGCATTTTGTGAGGGTGAATTTGTTGCACAACTGGCCACTTCAAAAATGCTCTGCAGCTGTGCATGTGTCACAGCATGGCTGTAGAGCACTGGTCTCCAAAGTGGGGTGTGCGAGACGATCCCAGGGGGTGCGTGAAGAAAATATTAGAACTTGTATTTTTATTTATTCTTTATCTAAAAAAATAAGAAAGAAATTAAGCTTTACTAATATTTAATATACAGATTGACACTGGCGCCCTCACTCAGTCCGTATGTTGGACAGTCACGTG
This sequence comes from Gavialis gangeticus, assembly GCF_001723915.1. Lineage (NCBI taxonomy): Eukaryota > Metazoa > Chordata > Crocodylia > Gavialidae > Gavialis > Gavialis gangeticus. Next base: position 68,084,354 of record NW_017729022.1, read on the forward strand.
TCACGTACGGTATGTGAGGTATCCTGAGGGAAGAAGTGTTAGTTCGCTTTCAGCGTATTACGACGTATTGCAGTTTACATGTGCCCAGTTAAGTGGATTTACAGATTTTATTATCTAGTTTTAACTAAACTAACCCTCACAAAATGGACAAGTGGCTGAAAAAGATTCCTGAAAAGAAATCACGGATTAAAGATAATACGAATAATGCGAGCACAAGCGAACAACAAGAAAATGGCAGAGCTGACACTTCTCCTACTCCTAGTACGACCTCATCAACCACATTACGAGGTAAAAACAATGACGATTTAATTTCTATTTTTTGTGTATGTTTTATAATGTGCATAATATATTAGTACAGTAGTACATGTATATAATTGATAAATAAATAAATATACATATATTGGGGGTGCGTACTCAAAATTTTTTACTGATAGGGGTGTGCGATCAAAAAAGTTTGGAGACCATTGCTGTAGAGTACTTTCAGGGGGCCGATCGTTCAACAAATGTAACTTCT
>NW_017729022.1:68089867-68091489 GCF_001723915.1 Gavialis gangeticus
ATTGCTGTAGAGTACTTTCAGGGGGCCGATCGTTCAACAAATGTAACTTCTGTCTGCACCCTGAGTGGACAGCAGAGAAGTGGCATTGCTTAGCATGGACATTTTACAAAAAACTTTTAACTTGAGGCATTAGTTGCACTTCAATCTTACAGCAAAGAAAAACCTGGGGCCTGATCCAGGTCGTACTGAAGTCAATGGAAAGATGATTCTAATGAGAGGATTGGCTTCTAGGATAGTCCTTTATCTATTTCTCTCTTCTGCACTGTTCTGCTGTTTCCTTCTGTTCAGCATAACCTGTCACTTTCTCATTAAACCTGAATCCCTTCATAGTTATTCCCGTGCAAATATATTAAGGCAATTGTTTATTTTGCCAAGTAGCCACATTAATCATTAAGAAACCTTTCACTTAACAAGCTGGTTACAAGCAGAACAATATGCTGTTCCAAAAGAATGTCTTGGCCCACCAGTGGTGCTGCAATAACTAGCTTTCTGCACATATCCATTTAAACTGATGTTTTTTGGAACAGTTTCATTATCCCGGTGAGCAGGAAGCAAGTCCATCTCCTCCCGGGAAAACTTTGGCTTCTTGATTGGCTTGCTCCTCTGACCCATGGCAGCTTGCCCTGTTTGCTTTCAGCCTCCCTGAGGTCATGTAAAACTAAAAAATCTATAAGAGGTGGAGACTCGATATGCTAATAAGTCCCACATTAGGGCTTGACAGCTAATGGGCTGAAGGCTGCACGCAGAATTGCTGCAGGGAATATCTCAGGCTGAAGCAGGTGTGTGCAACTAGCAAGTATGTGGCTGACAAGCCTTTATGCATCTTGCTATTAGTTTTATAACATGACTTTCCAGCACTACAGCTTTGACCTATTAATGGCTTACAGGACTAAGTACCAAATATGGGACAAAGCAGTCAGTGCGTGCTTGTCAAGTTGAGCTATTAACCTTGTACTTTAAAGTGAAACATTATGAAGTATATTAGGTTACCCCTTTGCTATTAAAAAAACCAAAATCAACATTCATTGCTAGCAACGGGTAAATATTTTATTTAATTAAAGGCATTTTCCTGGCAATCACCATTGCAACATTACTCACCATGAGTAAAGGTAGCAGAATCTGGTCCTAAAAAAAATCCCCAATAATTTAAGAAACGCACATAGTGAATGGCACCTAAAAGCCAATCAGCATTAATGGTATCAGAATTTGGCTCTAAACTGTAGCAGGTGCAAGGATACTACTGTGATGAAAAGCATACGATTACTTAGAAAAGCCAGTACTTTGTTCAGCCCTTTTGAAAAACAAAGGAGAAAACAAACCAGTCGAACTAAAAAAATAGAAGAAACATTAAAGTGTGACCATAAGAATATTACATAAGTATGCACAGATAGAAAACACAGCTACTAAAGAAGATACCAGGAATAACAAGCTATGTATGTCAGTGGAGACTGTACCTTTATCATACAAAGGAAGAGCACCTGCAGCTATTTTTAAGGGATTATTTTGAGTGAATTAGAAAAGAGAGTAGTTGATGTCAAACTGTGTTAGGATCTCTAAACCCCATTTTTCAACCAACCAATATTTCTTGGAGATCTCCCCCAGCCCAGTACACACAAAATATA
>NW_017729022.1:68091500-68094304 GCF_001723915.1 Gavialis gangeticus
GATGTCAAACTGTGTTAGGATCTCTAAACCCCATTTTTCAACCAAACAATATTTCTTGGAGATCTCCCCCAGCCCAGTACACACAAAATATATTTCTAAGGAGCATCTATCTCACTGCTATTTGGAAATGAGAAATAAGCAAAGAATTTTTTATTAGGTAATCTACTTCCATAAGAAGATCCTAAATAGCATCAGTCATTAAAGGTTCTAATTATTAAAGTAATTAATTTTCAATTATTAAAGTCATTAAAGGTTCCAATTATACACGGATGGATCCATACCATGCCGTGACAAGAAATGCAAAGCCTGCCAATGCATCTCCACCACCCCCACAATTACTACACCCCACAACAGAACCATCAGCATTCCTGCATCTTACAGCTGCACCTCCAGAAATGTAATATCTCTCATCCAATGCACCAAATGCCCTGACAGAAAATACATAGGAGAGTGTGCAACAACTGTGCACCAGAATGAATGCACACTAGAAATCTATCAAAGACAAGAATACCCAATTACCTGTAGGGGCACATTTCTTACAAGAAAAATCACTCTCTCCCCAATCTTTCAGTTCTAATCCTCAAAGAGAATTTACAAAATACCTTTCACAGACAAGCCTATGAATTTCACTTCATCAACCTCCTGGATACAAAAAATCATAGACTAAACATAGACATTGGATTTATGACACATTATAACCTGCCTGATATCTGACTCCCCGGGTATGGAGGGCCACTTGCATGATCAGGGGGCACCACGGCAGGCCTTATGAGGAGAGGCTACAGGACCTGAACCTGTTCAGCCTCCACAAGAGAAGGCTGAGGGGGGGATCTAGTGGCCTGTTACAAACTAGTCAGGGGGGATCAGCGGGCACTGGGGAAATCCCTGTTCCCCTGAGCACCACCAGGATTGACCAGGAATAACGGTCACAAGCTGGCAGAGGGTAGATTTAGACTAGACATCAGGAGGCGCTACTTCACTGTCAGGCGGCTAGGATCTGGAACCAACTTCCAAGAGAAGTGGTGCTGGCTCCTACCCTGGGGGTCTTCAAGAGGAGGCTAGATGTACACCTTGCTGGGGTCGTTTGACCCCAGTACTCTTTCCTGCCATGGCAGGGGGTCGGACTCGATGATCTCCGCAGGTTCCTTCCGACCCTAGAAACTATGAAACTACCTCTCCACTATTCAACTGCTACATTCTTCCTCCTTTTCTCTCCCCGCCCCAGCCTCTCTCTCACCCACTGACTCCTCAATTTACATCATCACTGACTGCCTGTCTTGCATGGATACATGCCCAACCTCTGGCTTCTTTACTATTCACTCCATCCAGGAAGAGCGTACACCAACTGCAGAGACTTCCTCAGCCTGATGGAGGGTTTTTAAACCTGAAAGCTTGCTAAAAAATTTTTTCCAACTATCTAAGTTGGTCTAATAAAAGGTATCAAATTCAGTCAAAGAACCTTGTCTGCCTATGTCCTTAGACGAATATAGCTACAGCCTACACCCCTGTGATTATGACTGTTAACTTTCTTACTGTTCATCAGAGCTTGAAGAAAGAGAAGAAAGATAACATTTCAAAGGTGGACACTTTTGCATGATCACTTACTGAGGTAGGGCCTTTGACAACACATTGTGAATGTCTTAATGGGAGGTACAACTGGTTTCTTTTCTAAAAGTCTGAGAAACACTGGTTAAGAGGGTCTGACCTGCTAGGCACAGTGACTCATTTATCTAGTTTCACGCCCTCTGTCATAGGCTTCCAGGTCAGTTAGGTCACACGTTCCAGTCGTCAAGCTGAAGTAAGCTTCAGGCTCAAATCTTTCCGTCAGAAAAGAGATGGCTCATCTTCTGGAAATACTTGCAAGGAAGGCTGTCTGCAGAAGGGCTAATGTCACAGCAGAACCCCTAACACATCTGAGGTCAGCTTCTTTACCAGTCTCTGCATAGCCCTTATTGCATACTTAACACAGGAAAGGGCACAAGATATAAATTCCAACAAGGGAAGGGGACCCACAAAAGGGAGCATTCATGATAAAAGGAGATTTTAAAGGAAAGGAAACTCTAAAATCCTATCAGTGTAATTCCAATTCTCCATGGATTTGCCGCTTTTTATATAGCAGATGACAAATTAAGTGATGTTTCTTTCTGGAATTTGGAAGGCATGGACAGAAAGGTCAAACAGCTGGGATGGCTCAAAAAGGAAGAGCCAGCTCCAATTCACAAAGTGTAAAAGAAACAGAATGTGTTAGTTCTTTCCCACCCCGGGAAACGCAACTAAAAGGAAAAGGACATACAACAGCAGAAACTATAAATAGCAGCATAGGGATCTGAGCCCATAATAAAGTGGTGCTTGCTATTTAACTCTGAACTGGAGCTTCCAAGCTATCCTGTTCTCCTGAGGATTTTCCCTCCGTCCTCCTACTCAATCCTGTTTTCCAAGGCTTTATCTACATGCAAAATTTGCATGAGTTTAAAAACCAATGTAAATTAACTTGGTACAAACTTTGTGAGAACTCTTACATCAATTTAAGAGTGATTTACTCCATTACTTAAACCAATACCTAATCAACTAAGGCCAAGTCTACATTAGAAGCACAGTGCCAGCTGTATATGCCACTCCTACTAATGAAGAGAGTTTATACTGGCAAAACCATGCTGTGGTTGGCACAGCTACTCCAACTCTCCCCAGCAAAGTAAGCTGTATTGGCAAAACATGGTTTTTCTCAGCAGAACAGTGTCTGCATTAGGGTCTTTGGCCTGCACGGTTAAGCCACTAAAATAACCAAACAAAAAAAAAAAAAAAAA
>NW_017729022.1:68094358-68105454 GCF_001723915.1 Gavialis gangeticus
AAAAAAAAAAAAAAATCACATGTTTCATGTCACTTTAAGTGACCAGTAACTTAGCTATGCTTGTTACCCACTAGGCACATCTATGCGTTTATTAATGCACCATAGTTACTGTGCATTTAATTTAGTACTTCCTTAATGAAGTATTAACTGAAATGTGCAATAACTACATTTACTGCGCAGTAGTGCTGGCACATGGGGTTTTTTTTGTGACGGTTACTGCACAGTAGCCTAATAACACTGCACAGTAGCTTATTAGCATCATTTTTGACCAGCATGCTACTGCACAGTGTTATAAGGCTACTGCACAGGAAGTGTCTCGTGTCGATGCACCCATTATATACGTGTTATGGGCTACCAGTTAAGAGCTCATATAAAAGGATCAAGCTTTGTTTAACAGTCACCTTTTACTTCCCTGTAACATACTGGCTAGAGGAAATCCAAGACACCAGACATGTTCAGGTGTTCTGGGCAGCTCTCCCTCCATTTCATTTGTTCACTCTTTAGTTCTCTGAGCTGGAGGCTTTTCTGTGTTACAAAATCTCTGCTGAGGATCTTACCTCAGATTTTACTTTTTTTTTTTTTTTTTGGAGAACAGACATGCTTAGCTTCCTTGCCCCAAACAGGCCTCCCTCCTTTTAAAGGACCAATTGAAGAAATACCTGGGTTTCCCCAGGGAGGAAATTAAGCTTGTGTCTTATTGCAGACATCCTTCTAGGTGATTTTGAGAACACTGTCTTGCTGTTAATGCAACTGCAACAATTTATATATCAGCCCGGCATCCAGCTGGAAACACTTAGATCTCAGACTTTCCAATAGCAGGCATTGCAAACTATGTACCCTGACTGCCTCGTTTTAATCAGTGTAGAGGCTTCCCACTTGGGATATGAATGTTCGCCATTGTTTCTGTGCCACCTACATTGGACCCTGTAAAAGCAGCTCATTTAGAAGCAGTGGGCTCTGTGTGCCAAGTTTTCGACATCTCTTCCTCACCGTTTGTAATGTCTGTAAATTACTCGGAGAAACCAGCTGTAAAATTGCTAAATTGCTGATGACACAAAACTGAAGGGAGTAGTAAATACAAAGCAACCACAAGAGAGATCCAGAGGGATTCAGATCACTTATGTAAGTAGGCCAGTACATTGCAAATTACATTTACTGTGCAGCAAATGTAAACTATTGCTCAGTTGTTGAAAAACTGCAAAACTGAGAAACATGCCATTCTGAAAAAAACACAAGAAAAGGACCATGAGATAGTAGTGGACACTCATTAAAAACCTCTCCTGAGTAGAAAAAAATTAATTCTGCAAAGCTGATGCCACAATGGACTGTACAGTATCCTGAAATGTTACACCTCTGCCAGCAGAAGCATGGAATCCATTCATGAGAATCCACTCTTCCCCATCATTGCCAGCACCAGATAAAGCTACATCAATACAAGCCATTTTGTCAAGAGTTAAAATCATCTAACAACTTACTGCAAAAGACCAACATTTGTGCCAGGGAATGTATTCAGTGAGTCTGGGGAAAAAGCAACAAACTGTTTTACAACACATTGGGTGCATCGACACAAGACACTGACTTCACAGTAGCTGAAAAATACTACGCAGTAGCATATCACAACATGGACAATGCTAATATGCTACTACGCAGTAGTATTAAGCTAATGTGCAGTAGCCTCACCTAAAAGATGATTGCTGGCGCTACTGCTAATACAAGTACTAAATAAATGCACAATAACGACTGCACAGTAGCATCTAGTGTAGATGCACCCACTGTGTAGTTTTGTTACCAGAAACCCTGTTAGGATTAAATCTGCCCCTCTTCCCTTATTTTTCCTGCTCCTATCCCCTTCCTGACTCCTGCACTTCCCCCCTCCAGCTGCTTCCACCTTCTCTTCCTTCGTGTTCCTGGCTCTGCCCCTCATCGCTCTTCCTCCTGATGCTGTCTACAGAGCCTGTCATCTCATCTGTTCCTATCTTTCCCCGTCACCACCATGTATCTGCCTAAGGCTTAGTGGCAGCTAATTTATTTGCAGTAAATCCTCACTGTTTCTATTCCATGCCATCCTCACATTCCCAACGCACCAATTCCCATTCCAGACAGGGATTTTCTCCACTGAGCCCTTCCCTGCCACCCCAGTGATTCGGAGGAGAAACATACAACTTATGAATTCTGGTTCAAGTTATGAAGTTTTCGGAAAGAAATTGCTGAACCGTGGAGTGTTGATGTACATAAAATCTGTCAATTTCTGGCAAGAGCAGCATACCAGGATTCTTTTTCCTGAGGCCTTGTCTACATGAAAAATTTGCTGCAGTTTATTAACTGGTGGGCAGTGCTCAGCAACTTCCTATTGTGTATCATACACTTGTTATGAGTGAATAGGCAGGACAACAAATACAACAGCAGAAACCGTTCATCAGGACTAGCTACAGACATTACACATAAACCAGTTTAAGTGATCAGAAACTGGTTTAAATCTGTAACAGAACAGATGTTCAGTGCCCATAAAGCAGTTTGAAAATGGCTGAAACTGGTTTGAGATAAACCTGGATGAATGTAGTATCAGACTTAACTGATTAGGGTCAAACCAGTTTATGCTATGTCTGTCCCAGACCCCTTGCTGGTTTAAGATAAACCAGACTCCCCCAGCATCCCAGCATGCTCTCTGGGGTGAGTGGAGGTCTCTGCTCCACAGCAGAGCTGACCCCTCCCCTGCTCCCTGGCTGCAGCTCTGGAGACTGTGGGCTGTTCCCCTCTTCCCCTCACCACTCCCTGCTAACCATGAATTCCCCCTTCCTCTCTGCCTTGCTACAGAGGTGTCTGTGTACAGGTTTTCCTTGCCAACCACGGTTTTGCCAACCATGGTTTTTAGTATCCATGCTTAATATTCTATATACCATTTGGGCTACCACAGTATAATTTTGAGTAACCACGGTTTTCTGTAGCTACACATCGGCCCACCACCTCCCATTTCAAATCACCCACGTTCTTGCTAGCCACCTGTGGTGCTCCCATCTCCTCATGGACACTCAGTCTCATGTTGTGCTTCATGCCATTAACATCCAGTCACAAGTGCTCTGCATTTTTCTCCTGATTTCTTTGTGATTTTTGCATTTTGTCCTTAATCATGGCCTCTAAGCAAGCGAGTGGTGAAGGTGAGCAATTTGTGAAGAGGGAAAGGAAAGTGATGTCCTTGGAAACAAAACTGGAGTTGTTGGATTGTTTAGCACGTGGAGAGAGTGTGGCAAATACAGGGAGGCATTTTGGTGTGAACAAATCCACTGTGATAACCATTTCGAAAATTAAAGCTACAATTAGTGCTAGTGTTGTTAGTGGTACACCATTAGGTGGTAAAATTTCTTTAAAAGACCCACTACTTAACAGTGAACCTTTTTTTAACCTATTAAAGGAAAATAAAATGATTTGTATGCACTGTATTCCTTTATTATTCATATTCAAGTCCCTAACCCCATTTTCCCCATAAGCCTTTTGTCTTACCAACCATAGGAACTTTCAGGAACCTAACCCCTGCGGCTGGCGAGGGAAACCTGTATTAGCTAGCAGACTACATGCTGGCCAGGGTCTATGCTGAATCAAAAGGTAGAATGAACAGGCTGAATCATCCAGTAGCTGGTAATGTCCCTCTGTTGTTTTCTTAATTGGGTGATAACCACTGAGTGAGGGGTGATAAACACTGTTATCAATTCCCTCCTGGACTAATCACAGCATCCTGCACTCCCTCTCAGCTCAGTGTTGTAGAATGAAGGGAGGGCTGCTGCAGCGCCCCCCAGCTTCTCGCCTGAGCCACTGCAGGCATGTCCCTGCATTTATGGGATGCCTGTTTGGTTACAAAACTGATTTAGCCTAGCCTGGTTAGACCAACCTGCAACAATTGAATCAATTCAGGCTCAGGCTTTTGGAATATCTGGCCCTAGCCCAGTGGTGTTGGCAGCTGCTGTATCCAGACCAGGAACTGTGGGTTCTTTGAACTTAAAAAACACCTAATCAGGTAGAAGCAGCTAGAGCAAGGGAATTAGCCAAACTCTAAGCAGAGCAGCTTTCTCCAAAATCTCTACATGGGGTTGGATTTTGGAGACCAAGTACAGACCAAAGAAATCAACATATTGTGTCTTTAAAGCCACAAAGACAAGGGTGAGTGTGGGAAGACTCACAAAGCCACACAGAAAGTGTTTCGGCCTCAAGCCAGAAAAAAAGACATGCTTTCATAAGAGAGAGCATGTTCTCTGTTTAACTGCAAGGCCAGCCAAAGTCAGACTAGTTGATCTAAGAGGGAAAGAGAAAGCAGGAGGCTCCATGATTCAGAGGACAAGCCAGGAGATGCAGAAAGATCCCGAAGATCCTGACCTAAACCCAAAGAATGCTCCAAATAGAGAAGAAACTGAGGCAGGGAAATGCACAGGGGGGTTACCATTCTGTTTAGATTTGTATATTGCTTACATCATCTAGGTCAGGAGTGGCCAACTCACCGCACACATACCACAAGTGGCACGAGCAGCCTCAGCGCGTGGCAGGCAGCAGATCAGGTGACAGTGGCAGATGGGGCAGGGAGCAGAAAGCAGAGCAGCAGATCAGTCATGGGAACGGGATTGGAGTAGCACTCGAGGGTGTGGTAGTAAACTGTGGCCCACACATGCACATGATCTAGGTATACAGTAACTTATTTCAGAATCCTGTGTAAAGTCCACGTGTTATTTTATATGTCCTTTCATGGTTAAATTGTAAACTAAGAGCACCAGCAGGTGGGATCCCAAGATAAAGGGGTGCTTAAACTCCTTGGGAGTCAGAGATGTTAGTTAATCTCCTGGAATCCCATTTTGAGCCTTCCTTCTCTCAAGCCCAGCACCAAAGTGGCCTCAGCAGCCAGGAGGAGTAATTACAAGGGAAATCATAATTAGTCCCTCAAGCACTAGGCTGATGCACGTTCTGTGTTGGTGGAACGCGTGCAGTCTGGCAGGTAAATGGAAGCCATGAGGGAAAGGTGCATTCTCAGTGAAGATGAACTGCAGAGAAGTTAGCTACCCCTCAGTCTTAGGCAGATACACAGCCTGGGAAATTTCAGCATGAATCATTTGGCAAAGTTATAATCAACTAATAGGATTTAATAGAAATTGTTGAGCAACTTCAAGTACAGGAATAATAACCTTTATTGCCTAGAACTATACAGCTTCTAAAACTGCATAGGCAAGAATTGCAAACTAAGATTAAAACATGCACAGGTGCTATAGAAACATAGCATTATCAGAGTTACTTTACCAAGTCAGAACATTGGTGCATTACATTTGATATCCCTGCCTCCAGCAATAAGCAGTACCTGTCCTGATGCTTCAGTAGATGGTGAAAAAAATACCAAGCTCCTAGACTTCAGTTCTGCATGGTGCCAAACAGTTGCTCTGTGAAGGACTAAGCACCTGCAAGCCCCAATGACTTGAAGAGGAGTTGAAGAGTCTCAGCACTGAGTCATCATCATCAGCATGCAGGATCAATACATCTAGCCAACTGTGCAAAGCTATATGCTCTGCAAAAACTATTTCTTCCCAACCTCTGGAGCAATCAGTTTATGTCCCCAAAGCGTGAGATTTGTTTAGTTCTCTTTTCATATGCATAACTGAGTATCTGACACAATTATATCATGCTTTTTTTTTTTCAAAAGCTACCCATGATACTTGACTCAATATCACTCAACAGACCTAAGGGAAAAGAGGAACTGCAAATTTAATGAAAAGAGTTTTGAACATTTCTTTTTTAAACTGGAAAGCATAGGATGGCTCATAAAAGTAAAAGACTTGTGATAAAAGAGAATGGTAATTAAAAGAGTAAGTTAAGGCAGTACTGAATGTCATTTCAAAGGAAAAACAGAGGAGTATTCAAGTCCTGAGAAGCCAAATAACCCATTTTTAAACATTCTCTGAAATGCAAGAGTTATTTTCTAGAAGCCTAGACTGTATTCTGCAATACAGAAAAGAAACCTCCATTTTGCTCTGATCTCATATTCAGACTAGTGTCAGTTTATTTTCAGTTTTCTTAATTGAAATGTAATATGATTGTTTTAGTTTAATCAGCACCTCTTAATCCAAACACAGTCCCTTTGTAAATGTCTTTTAGGCTTGCTTTTTGAAGCAATATGGGTTTCATATTCATAAACTGTGAAGGTAGTTTCTTGATTTTTTAAATATCTGTGAGACTGCTGTTTTTCTCTTCATTCCCCATTTTAAGGCCCAAGTCAGCCTAGCACATAAAGCGCATGCTTGCATGCTTTGCTAAAAACAAGGTCTTAAATCTGAAAGTTTCCAAAATGATTTTTATCTTCCTGAAACACCATGTGATTTCAAAGTGGTGAGGCAGATAGACTAAGCTGAAAAAATAAAATAAGATAGTGGATGAACAGTTTCTCCTGATATGATTTCCAAACTGACATCAGTTCACGACCAAAAAGAAACAAAAATGCTTAAAAGGTGCAGTTCTATGTATTATTACTACTGCAAAAAGTGACTGGATAGAAAGCAAAAGGGTAAGTATCAAGTAGTGTGGACGTGAAGATTTCCATTTTCTTAGGCTCCTTGGTCTTTGGGCAAGGACTGGGTATTCTTCTAAGCATGCACGTATTTAACTTTAAGCTCCACAGAAGTCAATAGGACTTAAGCATGTATTTAAATGCTTGTCTGAATAATAAAGAGATTGCTCAGGTGGCTAAGCTCACTTGCTTAATTGGGGCCTTATTTCTGATTGCCTTGATGTTTTAACCCCTGCATGGATCTAACCTCATTTGATGTCTTTGGTGCAGTGATGACCTCACACTTTCCCATGCCTTGTTCTGCAAAACCAGCAGCAGAAGAACAAAAGATGGCTGTGAAATAAATAGGTGAATGGTGCAGGGCTGGCACTGCAGGCCTGTCTGGGACCCGCACAGCACCCGCTCCAGCCAATCTAAGACCTGTGCTGCATGCAGTGCCTGCCCTGGACTGACTGGGACAGATGCTGCATTCAGCACAGGTCCTGGACTAGCTGGAGTGAGCACCTCATTTTAAATTAACAACAATAATTTGTTTTGCGTTTTCTTAAAAATTTGCATGCTGCTATAGCTTTATGTCAGGAATGGCAAGGTCAGAGATGCAACTTGCAACTGGAGCCGACAGCGGTAATGTGTATAGTGGCCATCTGATCCTGGGGAATCTATGGCACCACCATGATCATCCCCCAACAAAATTCTTTCTGTCACACAAAAAGGTTTTGCTTTTATTTTGGAGTTAAAATGCCCCAAAAAAGAAAAAAGGGGAGGGGAGGTATTTTTGGTTTTGCTTTTCAAAAAACCATTCCATCCTGGCAGAAGGACTGCGCTCAAGGTGCAGATTATTTGCAGTTTACAATAAAGTTAAACTCTTCTTCAGTACAAGGCAGCCTGAACCTGGGAGTATCACAAGTGCCCATGTTTCCCTACTGAGGAGAACACAGTCCTGTGGAGTGGACTAGAAGACACATGTTAGGGAGAAATGGCTCTCTTTATGCAGACTGCAAATCCGTGCTTTAAAACTATTTCTTTGCACTGCACATAGTTCCCACAAATATTTCAGTGTCAGAATGTGATGAGGACACCTTTTTGGCTGTTCTAGTTGCTGGCATGAGTGCAGGGACTACACTTGGGAAAGAAAAAAAGGAAGGCTTTTCAAAAATAGAGAGACTAAACCTCCCAGCACTGGTAAGGAATGTGTAGGAAGCTATTTACATCCACAGTGCCCAACAGGGTTAAAACTAGAGTCTACAAATGCATTGGGGAGTTATTTATAATCTACAGCTAGTTTTCCCTCAGCTGGGAGCTGATACAGCCCCCACCACAGGCGTTTTAGATGAACAGATGCTAGGGCTAAAACTGAAAACCGAAAAGTTGGCTTTATATGGAAGCTTTTTGACCCATGGAAGTCCTAGGGTGTCTTCCACTGCTTTGAGTTTGCTTTATTATGCAAATTTTCATTTTAAAATAATATAAACTTCTAAGAATTAATTAACTATACTCTTTAAGAAAATTCAAGGGAGTGCTTTCTTCACTCCAACTGAAGTCAGTGGAAATGAAACACATACTTACAGCTACGTGCTTCCTTAAGCACTTTCCTGAATAAAGGGCTTGTGCTGGTGGTGATTTCTGGTGACTTACGCAGTCTATTTCCCAGGGTGAATCACTTCTCTAAGCATCTGACTTTTAGGAATGATATAAAATAGTAAAGTCTTGGATACTGGTTTATTTTTGTATGATGGTCAGCTTCAGAGCCACCAAAGCAGGATTGGTGTCCCACTGCATTAGACACCAAACATGCACAAAGGCAAAGACAATGCCTACCTTAAAGGAATCCTTACCACAGTGAATGATGTACTGCACGGTCCCAGAGTAGGCTGCTCATTTCCTGAGATGGTTGTACATTTTTTTCTAAATTTCTCCTGCATTTTCCCTGCTGTCATTTAAACCCACTGCTATTTATGTCCTAAATGACTGAAAATAACCAACCTGTACCCTCTCTGTAATTTGTCTTTATGTATTAGATCTCCTCTTTCTCTTTATTTTGAACCTTTCCCCATAAGTCTTATTTCCACATCTTTTTATCATTTTTGTCAGCCTCTTCTGAACATCCTGCAATATATCATTCTACATAAACACTGCTACCCAGAAGTGAACACAGTACATTACACAGTGATGCTAGCAGAGTGCAATAAATTACCTTGTCTGTTTTACAAGAGTTATTCTTATTACTATAGGAACCCTGAGACAACTCAAATACACTTGATTTTCAAAAAGTGCTGGGTGGCAGATTAGGTCCCTTTATGGTGAGGTACATTCTGCAGGGTCTGCCCCCACAGCTGTGATGGGATTCCCTCTCAAAAATAGCGAACAGCCTATCAGTCAAGTGTTCCCCGACTCACTGCTAACGCACTGTACAGCGCTTTGATCTAACCTAAAGAAAAAGAAGAATAGGATTCTGTTCTGTTAGCTTTGGATAAGAGACAAGTTCTAGGTTATTGTATACTTATTTTCCTACCATCAAACTCACTCTATTGGTTAAAAACAAGAAACATAAAACATTCTTGAATTAAATGTCATAACATGACACTAGAGAAAGTGGTCTCCTGTAAAAAGGCAGGCATAGGTCAGTAGACCATTTAAGCATGTGCAGAAGCCCACCCTTTTGCAGTAAAGCACTTCTGCTCATGCTTAAGTCCAAGTGTATGCTTGCATCCTATCAAACTCAATGGATATAAGCCAATGTGCAGATTCATCACCCAAAAAAGGGAGAAAAAAATCAAAGTGCAGAAACCTGAGCTGGGGCCATCTTTAGGTTTTGTTTGTATGGTGCCAAGCACATTTGAAGTCCAAGTCCACAGCTGAGGCTCCTAGCTGCTACTACAGTAATAGCAATGACAGTAGTCATAACTACAGGTCACTTCCCCTCTCCTTCCTTAGAGTTTGTTTTAATTTCCAAAACCAAAACAAATCAACTCAAATTGGGGTAAAAATAACCGGAGGCTTATCCAGCTTCAGCCAGCTAGGGAGAAGAGGATACACCCTTCCCCTAGGGCAGCCTCCACTGAACCAGCTTCCTCTTCCCTTTCCAAACCCTTTTCAAATCACTCATATGAGAGAGAAAACCCTACTAACAACATACACCAAAGTGCCTTTTAGACGTGGTCACAATGGGATCTGAGCATGGACCCAAACTTTAGCATGCCCTTAAAGTTAAGTACAGACAGTCAAAAAGCCCAAGATTAAATCAATTCAATCTTCATAGGTTAGTCTAAGCTGTGTAGACTGAACTGATAAGCAAGTGAACACACATGCACTTTCGATTCCGGAAATGCAACCACATGCCTGCAGTGGCTCAGGCCAGAAGCCAGGGGATCCTAGAGCACACCTCCCTGCTCAGCTGGAGCAGACAGCTTGGGCCAAGTCTAGGCCACCCACCTTGCGAGGAGGGATTTGTGGGAAGGTGCAAAGCATCCTGGGATGCTGGGAGACAGGGTTAACTTGAATCTGGAAGGGACCTGGGACAAAAGTTCAGTAAACCAATTTAACCTACATAAGTTAAATCTGATACTACATCTATCCAGGTTTATCTTAAACTGGTTTCAGTCATTTTGAAAGCAGTTTATGTGCACTGAACTTCTGTTGTGTTACAGATTTGAGCCAGTTTCTAATCACTTATACTGGTATATGTGTAATTTCTATCCCTGGCAATGCTTTGTTGACTAGGGGTTGACTTCTGAATCAGGACTTGAATATTTTCAATCACATCCTTCCACTTCTGTATTCAACCTTGGATATTATTCATGTAACTTGTACAACAATGCCATTTCCCAAGACGTTCTTATTCTAATGTTTTTCCCCCTAACCAATATATTTTTTAATTCATAGACTGAATTAACTGCACTGAGGCAAGCTTCCATATGTCTTGCTGAAGCATTTTTTCAGCATCCCCTGGACTGAAGGCACAGCCAGTGAAGTCCATTAAGTTAGAAAGGCATTAGAAAGAAAGGCATTGTACAAAATAGCAGGCTTCAACAATACCTTCCAGCTTCCTGAGAAAGGTCCAAACTGTAATCCAAAAAAGCATTACAATTCTGTTTACATTAAGGAAATTCCCTGGTGTAACTACATTGCTGTAGTACTGTTTCTTTTGACAGATTACTGAACTAAGCTATGCTGGTATAAAGAACACTTGGGGCTAAGACAGAACATCTCTGGCTAGGTTTGCACTACAAAGTTTTGTCAGCATAGTGATATTGATTAGGAGTGTGAAAGAAATCACATCTCTAAAGCAACTGAGTAGTGTTTGCAATCCCCCCATGAAGATGCAATGTATACACTAGCAAAAGACTTTTTTGTTTTGGGAATGATTTCCAGCACAGGGTGTCAAGGGCCTGCAGCAAGGCGGTAGCCCTAGACTTCAAGAGGGCCAACTTTAACAAGTTTAGGAGATTAGTGGGAGAGGCACTGGGGTTCTCGAGAGCAGGGGAACTCAGTGTCCAAGATGAGTGGTCGTTCCTTAAGGAGACAATACTCAGGGCCCAAGGGGTGACCATCCCAACAAGAAGCA
>NW_017729022.1:68110454-68110664 GCF_001723915.1 Gavialis gangeticus
ATTGACAGATAGCCAATGTGGTCCCCATCTTTAAAAAAGGGAGGGAGGCAGGCCCCAGGCAACCATAGGCCCATCAGTCTTATCTCAATCCTAGGGGACTCTTTGAGAAGATCATCAAGGAACACATCTGCCATGGGCTGGCTTCAGGGATGATGCTCAAGGGCAACCAGCACGGTTTCATTAGGGGCAGGTCATGTCAGACCAACCTGA
>NW_017729022.1:68111279-68127995 GCF_001723915.1 Gavialis gangeticus
ACTGACAAGTGCAGGGTGCTGGACTTGGGCAGTAGTAACCAGCAGCACACTTATAAGATGGGAAACTCCCTTCTTGAGAGCACGGAGGCAGAAAGGGATCTTGGAGTCATTATCGACTCCAAGATGAACATGGGCAGACTATGC
Source organism: Gavialis gangeticus (assembly GCF_001723915.1). NCBI lineage: Eukaryota > Metazoa > Chordata > Crocodylia > Gavialidae > Gavialis > Gavialis gangeticus. The sequence continues at coordinate 68,111,424 of NW_017729022.1, forward strand.
GAGGTCATGGGTGGCAGGGCTAATCGGACCTTGTCGTGCATCCACAGGTGCATCTCAACTAGGGCCAAGGACGTGATCCTCCCCCTCTACGCGGCACTGGTCAGGCCACAGCTGGAGTACTGTGTCCAGTTCTGTGCGCCCCACTTCAGGAGGGATGTGGACAACATTGAGAGGGTCCAGAGGAGGGCCACCCGCATGATCTGGGGACAACAGGGCAGACCCTACAATGAGAGGCTGCGGGACCTGAACCTGTTCAGCCTTCACAAGAGAAGGCTGAGGGGGGACCAGAAGGGTTTGGAGGAGACCTTGTTTCCCCTTGCGCCGCCTGGCATAACAAGGAATAACGGCCACAAGTTGTTGGAGAGTAGGTTTAGATTAGACATCCGTAAGAACTACTTCACAGTTAGGGCGGCTAGGATCTGGAACCAACTTCCAAGGGAAGTGGTGCTGGCTCCTACCCTGGGGGTCTTTAAGAAGAGGCTTGATGCCTACCTGGCTGGAGTCATTTGAGCCCAGTTTTTCTCCTGCCCAGGCAGGGGGTCGGACTTGAAGATCTACAAGGTCCCTTCCGACCCGACTTCCATGATTCTATGATTTAACTACACTGGAAAAAGAACTTTTCTTTGTTATTTTGATAGTAGTTATATTAATGCTATTTTCCTTAGTAAAGAAGGAACACTCTATGAGATAAAATGTTGGGGAAGGGGTACCTAGCTGAAAGATAACAAAGCCAACAAAGGTCTTTGCCTCATTTGTAAAAGAAAAAGATCCATATATGAATCTTCTGCAAGAATGCATATAAGAATTCCAAATACATCTCCAAAATGGCAGAGCAACCTACTGGAGTAACCCTACTTTAAAAAAAAGCTGGGAAAGCAAAATACATAAACACAGGCTCAATATTATGATCTTACAGCAGTTATATACAGGTTATATGCAGGTTTCCCTCGCTTTATGAGGGTTCTGTATGTGCAAATTCTCTCTTATGCGATGACCCTTTTTATACCAAAATTCGTTATATGCAAGGTAAATTCACTCTTATGTGATTGGTGTGGTGTGGGGCAGGGGGTGCAGCGCTGCTTCCAGGGCACCTGCAGCTGGGCACAAAGCACAAAGTGCAGCACGCAGCAGCAGCTGCCTGTCCGCTGTTGGTGAGCACCAAAATTGTCTTGTAAAAGTGGTAGAAATGGGTCTGGGGGTCAGTACAGTCACACTCTTGGAATGTATCCCTATTTGTTACATTGCAAGGGAGGTTTCCTTTACGTGAATTCAAGTTATGCGCCCAGGAACGCATGTACAGCATAAAAGCAAGGGTAACCTATACAAAGTACTGTACCAAACATTATTATGGTGACAGCCTGGAGTACATTACTGCCGCATAACATGGGATTCTCATATGGACCCACCAATACTAGAGAGACCATCCTGGTGTCCAGGTGAGAAAGACAAACACCTTCATCCCCACAAATGAAACTGTGCTAGCTACAGTGAGAAAATGTTAACTGAAATTTTTGCATAGTATGGGACAGTTATGAGAAAACATGTGCATGGTAGTCATACTGGTACATGGTTAAAGGATGGCAGAGGATTTAACATGTAGTCTGTATTTGCCTGGAGTAAAGTACAAAGAATAATGTGTGTGGTTTTGAATGAAGTCTATAGCACAAATGGGGTATTCCTTTCAGTCCATCTCCCCTACATGGAGTCTTAGTCAAAAGCCTTATAAAAACAACTAACTAACGTCTCCCCCCCACACAACCTTCCCCGATCGCTGTCCTTATACCTATGTGGGTTGAATACAGACAGAGTTCTGAAACATTCAATTAAGCAATGAAACCTAAGAAATTGTGCTTTACTGGATAATGCCAGTGTGATTCTATTGGAGTTCTAAGGCACTGAAATTTACTGGCAGTAGTGCCATAATGTCATTATGAAATTACATTTAGATGCAAAAATAAAAACAGTCCGATCTAGGCATTGTAAACTTTGGGGTGACATCACTGACAGAATCAGGAGGTCCAGTTGTGCCCAGAATGTGAAAGCCATTTCTTAATAATCTTTAAACTTGCCAACTGAATGTGTCGACATTTGCCTTGAATAAACAAGATAGCTAAAGGAATTACAGTACAAAAGTGCAAGTGTTTTTATTGTACACATTTTCTAAATTACTGTTCTTTAATTCTTCTCCCTTTAATGTGCACTACAGTTAACCTACAATTTTCTGAAAATATCTTTATTACACAGAACATACCATAAAAGTTGCACACATATTTTCAGAATGCACCCAAAGTTTAATTGTGGAAACACCCAGTATAGGAGGCATATTACCATATTGGGTAAGCTTTCCCTCACTGTTTTTTACTAATGACAGTTTTGTTTGTTTTAAGCGAGAGCAGACCTAGTGTAGAAATATTTCATTATAAGTATATTGCACAGTACTTTTAGCTGCATGTAAGGGCTTTATATGTACTTTATCCATAAATTGGTTTATGCAGCAAACAATTATCTCTAGATAATAAAGATATGTCTTAGTCTTTGGTTTCTAGGTAGCATCACTTCTAATTTCTAAATCTTTAGGAAAAGAGAGTCTCTTGTGATGAAACCGGATCCCTAGGTTGAGAATTTAAGTGGGACTTAAATACTGCATAAGACTTGTGCTGGCCTTTGTACAAGAATGCTTTTCACCCACCACTAGGGCTGAAGCAATGTATCACATCTTCGGATGTCCTGGAGACAGAGGTCTAATATATGGACCAAATCCTGCACAGTTACCAAATGAGCTTCCATTGACTTCAGTGGAATATGACAGTGGTGCTCAACCTTTGGCCCTGTGGGCCACATGAGTGGCTGGGTCATGGGCAGACCAGGTCCTGCCTGCCAGGTTTGGGCCCTGCACTGTTCTGTATACCTTTTCTAGCACACAGGGGCACATTACGCAGTCTGCAAGGCTCCCCACACTTCTGAAAAACAGGCAGCAGGGGAGTGGTGTCACTGCTTCCCTGCTATCGTATTTTTAGATCCATGGGGAGCCATATGGGCTGAATGACAGATTACCAGGGGCTGGATCTAGCCCACCAGCTGGGGTTGAGTACCCTGGGATTGGACAATGCCTGAAGTCCACTCAGTAGGACCAGCACAAATAAAAATAGCACTGGTATTTCTTTCAGTATATATCAGCCTTGACCATGGGAGGGGAGGAGCATTTGGATGAAATAAAGAGTTTCTGTGCCTTTGGCTCATTTAATTCTTGATCACAGATGTCATTTAGGGGCAACAGAACAGCGAGCAACCCTAAGTTTGGCTGTGGCCCACGTACATAGTATTTAAAATTCAAACTATACACAAATCCAATCCACCTTGCTGCTCTATACACAGATTACACTGGTTTGGTGCATGATGGCTGTTCAGTTGTTCAGCAACTGGATGGATCACAGCTGGGGCATCAAAACAATGGATCAGTGTATACAGTAGATAGGGAAACAGTTCTTAATAAGAGGTCCTCCTGAGTCGCAAGGTTTGGATCTGGAGCTGAGCCATCAGTTTAGGAGGACATTTGGTTTGATCCTTTATTGTAAAAGGAGCTAGTTAGAAATGTAGACCTGACCCAAACTATTCCAGATATTTTGACTATTTGGACCAGTGAGTTTATTTCAGGCCCATTTTTAAAACTTTCTACAAAGCCTACAAGCAATTTTAAAATGGCATGACTATAAGTATTCCCTTACACTGGAGAAAATATTGATGTAGGACCCTAACTCCCCTAGCGTAAGTCCTTTGCCAAACATTCAACTCTAGACTAAAGCTCAGAGGTGGTCTTTACTGTTCCACAGGTGCGGCATCAAAAAAATGAGAAAAATATCTGCTGGTTGGACACATGCAGCAGCAGGTACTCAAAATGATATTTGTCACCATCAAGAAAAGGGCAGCAGAATTAAGTTTCTGTATCAAAAAGATTTAGCTGGACTTTCTATTTATGCTGTTCTATTTATGCTGCATGGCAGATTGGTTCCATCCCAAACACTGCCTTAGTTCATGGGTACTCAGCTGCCAGCCTCCAGGCTGGATCTGGTTCCCAGAGTCCATGGGAACTTGCTTTCTTGCCAGTGCCAGGAGTAGCCAGAATTGTGATCCCAGGCTCCCCCTGAACAAGCAATAAGGTGCGATGGGATTTTACGCGTGATCCCAAACCCACCTCCTGCCACACATGTGTGGCTTGTAAGAAAGCATGATTGTGTGAATCCCACATCAGATATCATGTCACCTTTACCTACATGTCTGGAGGGACCCTATGCTGCTAATCCCATTTGCAGCCCTCCTTAACTCTGCTTTCTTCCTCTTTCCCTCCCCTCCCTCTGCCATTGGCAACCATGTCCCTCCACTTTCTCTCCCTCCTCCTCTCACCTACTGGAGGGCAGTGGTAGCTCATAGGGGAGCCAAGCTGCAAGCATCTGGCCTGCCACTCTACAAGGCTGAGCTCCACCCATACTGTCATCTATTCTCACTCTAAATTCACAAATTTTCCCTCAAGAAGCATGGGATACATAATTAGTTAATCAATAATACTCTTCAGCTTTGGAAGGAAATACATTTTGATACCAAGGTTTTTGTAAATTTTAAAATCCTCTTAAAATCCCCAGTAACCCAGATCTACCACTTCAGGAAGTGATAAAACCACCCAGTTCTGGGTAAATGAAGGGCTATTATCTTCTGATACCTATTATGGTATTCAGCTTAATTTCTAGTAACAAATAAATGCATGCATGTCTCTTCTATTTAATTATTTTAAGATGCCACCAAATTAAAATTTATTTATTATTATTAAATACATAGGTCCTGTGTACCAATGTGATGAATGCTCCCCTACTGAACGCTATTTTTTAGGTATGCAACTAAACATTGTAGCTCCCTGGTTTATCCCATTTGGAGTAATCAAATTCATAGATCCATAGCCTGCTGGCGGAAAATTAAGTAGCAAAATGATTTGCATACTTCCTTTGCTGAAGGCCTTTGGAGAAGATGTGATGCTGGATCCAGCATTCTCCTTTGTGATGCTGAATATTCAGAGCTTCCCCACAAATGATTTACTAGACTATATTTCTATCCATGTTCATGCAAGTTGTAATATTAATGTAGCTTTTCCCTAAAAAGTGTAATAATCCATTTCCCATACACAAACATACATTCTGTTTTAGAATGACCCTCTATAAAAAAATCTCTAGCTTGCCATACTTAATTTCCTTTAGCAATGTGCTGGAAAACTCTCTGTCCATTAATAATAAAAGAATTGTGTCACTAGTGATAAATATTCTGAAGAATGTACAATTCAGATCCTCCTTATAACTGGCAAAAATGCTTTATAACATCACCCTGCCTTTTCTGGACACTGTTTCAGTACCAACTCGCAACTTGCACAGGTGAGAAATTGGACCATTTCCCTAAAAGAAGGAGTTTTATGAAATATTGTCCTTATATAATCTTTGTCTATTCAGTGCCTGTGAGATGTTCATTACTTAACAGAAGACGACTTCTCATTTAGAAGAACCTTTCTGTGTATACGGTAAAGGCGTCTTGAAATAGTAGTTTAGAAGCAAGCAAAGAGAATGCTCACGAAAACCATAGTCAACCTAATCACAAGTAGGTTCACAGAGTTATTCTATTACACTGCAAAGAAGGCTACTAAGTCCAGGAAGAACCCATTCATAACCCACTTATTAATAACAATCAGGTTTATGATAGATCATTTTTGGAAAGAACAGATCTCCCAAAACAAGTGGCATAGAAAAAATCCTTTCTTCAAAATTCTTCCTCTGGAAAATAAAATGACAGCCTCATAGTAAGATTAAGCAGCATTTATAGCACACAGTTTCCATGTTGGGAATATGAACAGAACAAATACTATAATGGTAAGAATAAAAAAAAACCTTCCAACTTGGCCTTTTAAATGTAATAAATACAAGTTTTCATGGATAAGATTCTACAGTACTTGAACAGAATAGTCATATATGTTACTAACAATAAAAGGGTTAAAAAATTCTCAGTTCTTCAACCTTCTGACAAATTCTCCTAATTTTACTTCTTGTCAGCTCTTATTTCATTTCTCTCTTCTCACTGCAAGCATAACCTCCAATTGCTATAATCAGTAAGAGCAGCTAAGGTCCTCCGCACTTGACTTTAGAGCAAGCATTCTTTACATAACCTGGCAATTCTGCTTTTGAGCCTTGAATCTTATTTTCCCTCTTGCCTTCCTTCTTCCTTCCCCATACCTTCCCTTTCCTCAATGCTGTCCATTTTTCTTTTTTTTAATTTGCTCTTACCATATTCTAAGGCAGCTGTTGTAACTCTGTCTTTATACTTTGAAAATAGACAATAAAATGTGACAGAAAAAAACAACCTTCCAGAAGGAGGTAAGTTCTGCATTCAGGTGTCCTCAACACAGAGAGGTAGGACAGTAAGCAAAAGGATGCCTCAGTGGTCAGGGGCGCTAGCCTGGTATTTGGAAGCCTATGTTCAATTCCCTGTACCACTACAGACAGACTATGTGACCCTGAACAGGCTGCATAAGGGCAGATCCTGTTCCACCTATTAAGCATGTGCGTGTGATTTTGTTCTACCTGCTTGAATGTCTGAAAAAACATGCCTTCATCTTAGCCTTAAGACTAACTCACAAAAATCAATGACCAGCAGGAGGACCCATTCACCCTTAATATTAAATGGCTTTTCAGACAGGGATTTGTTCATTTGTTTTGTTTTTTGAGGTTCTTAGGCTTTTAAGTATCACTCAGACACCTTTGAAGTATATAAGATCCAGCCCCCTAGTGTCTCAGTTCTATACTAATAAAATAGGGATCACAGCATTTCCTTGCCTCAGAGAGCTGTTTTTAGGATAACAGTAATGTCTTTTTGTCAACAGATCTCAAAACATTTTTACAGAGGCGGCTGTTATTATTATCTCCATACTGGAGTAAACAAGGCACAGTGCTTTTTTCAAGCATGTAGTCATCTCCCCATGCATGAATGACTTTACCCATCTGTCAACATATGCAGAAATCCTAATTCATACTACAGCACTTAGACACTCCATGTAGATACTCAATACCCTTTGTGAAGCTCTGGGTCTTTAAACTAATGAATGCGTTACCTGATCATATACATAGGTTATTCATCTTGGCTTCATAGTCAGGCCCAATCAGCAGCTGGTATGAATCAGCAGAGCTCTAGTATAGTGAAAGGAGCTGCACCAATTTACACCCACCAAGGATCTAATTTGTTGTCTATGATCATTTAGGCCAGCTACAGACATTACACATAGCTGGTATAAGTGCCTGGAAATCAGTCTACACCTGTAACAGAACAGAAATTTGGTAGACATAAACTCCTTTAAAAATGGCAGAACCCAGTCTAAGACAGACCTGGATCAATGTACACTCAAACTTAAATTGCTTTAGGTTAGATCAGTGCATTTACCTTCTGTACCAGATCCCCTATTGATTCATGTTAGGTTGCTATCTGCTGGCACTGGCAAACCAGGTGTCTTTGCAGCCCCTGCTAGACCCCCCTTGCAAGGAGGTGCACTAGCACTCAACCTGCACTGGGGTGCTCTGGTCAAGTGCCCAGCAGGCTCTGTCCCCAGGCTTTCACAGAGTTAAGCCAACACAGACCCTCTCCCCAGCCCTGCTCTTGCCTGCAGCCAGCTGTCAGCTGCAGCCAGGCAGCAAAGGGTTGAGGCTTCTGCTGCATGGACCCACTCCCAGGTTATCTCAGACAAAGTCAGCACAGACTCTCTTCCCCAGCCCCACCCCCTGCCTGTGGCTAACTGTCAGCTACAGCCAAGCTGGGGAGGGGATGGGGCAGGGAAACAAAGACTTTTCCCACACTGACCTGGCAGCCAGTTGGGGTGGCCCAGCTGCTCAGCTATACTCAGCAACTTCTGGTAGCCCAGGGTGCCCATGAGACCTGCAGGCAGCCCTCGTGCCCGTCACCCCACCCCCCAAAGGGTGAACATGTGTTCTATTCACTCCCAAACTAACCTACGTAGCTCACAGAAACCCATGTAGGTTTGATCAATTCTGCCTTCGGCTTCTTGAATGTCTGTACCTAGCCAAAATTCAAAGAGCATCCAAGTCAATGCAACCTACTATTATATACACATTAGAAATAGTCTTCAGTCCTTTGCGGCACGCTGCACTCCTGTTAACTGGAAAGCGTATCAGACTGATCTTTAAGTTGAGGCCTATTCACCTCAAAACAGTTTGTCCGTGTTTGCTCTGCACCTTACCCAAAAGCTTTGCTACAGGCCACAAAAACAGGAAACCCTAGCTGAAGTGTTGCAGGACATAGCTGCTGGGAGATTCACTTCTTTTGAACTGTATTTGCATCTGTGTCTGCAATAGCCATTAGCAGGAGTGAAAAAACCCTGGCCTGTATAAAAGGCATAGTCTACATCAATTGTGAAAGTAGTGCAATTTTTAAGTTGCATACAGCTGTTTACTACACTCGGTCTACATTCACATGGCTTGCTTTAAGCCACCTAAACATAGACTGGGAGCAGGATGGACAGCCATTGATCATTTGCAGGAGCCACATGGGGATCCCAATGCAAGTAACTTAGGGTGAAGGGAGGGGAAAGGAGGACAGGACTGGGAGGAGGGCAGATGCTGTCTGGTTGGAAGGCAGGGATCAGAAGGCTAAAAATAACCCAGTTGGGTCATGGGGTAGGAACAGCACAGCTTCAGGGCTGGGGCAAGCAGCTGGAAGCCCTGCGGCTGGGCTGCAGACATTCAGGCATTCACTAGATTGGGTTAATTTTTTCCTAGATCAGGTTAACCTGATCTCTATCAAAGTTAGTGCACCTCCTCAAGTGAACTAACTTAGATCAAGCACACCATTTTGGGGTGATTTAAGCCCTCTGAATGCCTGCATGTTTAGGCATTTAGATCACCCTAACTTCTGGGGTTAACTGGGGGTTAGGTCAATCTAAACATAATGCCTGTATTTACGGTTAGTAAGAGATGGTTCATTTCTTCAGTATATGCTAAGCCCAGCTGTTATGATAACAACAGCAATGATACGTTGAACTTTGCCTCATCAAAGCACTTCACGACCATCTGCTAATTAAACTTCACAAGACTTCTAAGAGGATGATGCTTGTGTTTATCATACTCATTTTTACAGATGATAAAGTGGATGTAAAGCATAACGAATGGAATACTACAAGAGTCCTAAGAGAGCTACAAGCCCATCTAACTCCCCTAGGTTTTTTCGATGACAGAACCAGTACAAGAATGTCACACTTCCTGCCTCTCAGTCTCTGACCATTTAGCGCTTCATCTCTTTATCTTGTCACAGAATTACAATAGCTAGGAAATCTGATCTGAATCAGCTGCATGCAGAGAACGTAGTACATAAACCATAGAAACAAAAAACTCTCTCTCATACCAGTAGATATATTACAAATTGCCAATATTTTAGCAAAAACAAAAGTATGGAAGCTTCATTCACAATCGTATCAGCATGCACATAATACTGCAACAAGTCAGTTATAAATTGATCTCTTATACTGAGCAGAGATGCAAGCACTTTTTCTAGTTCTCTGCTGTTGAAGAAAGGGCCCAAGAGCATCTCAGTAGGTTTCCAATTCATTTTGCTGATAGAAGAAGTGTCAGAAGTATTGAAACTAACTTTTCATGTCAAACTTCTGGGAATGGGTCTACAGTAAACACAGGCACATGAGAACAGACTTTTTAGTAGTCATTTAGACAATAATGTTTAATGTTCCTAAGTACCAGAGAGAGAGGTAGTTAGCTGCCTGAAGTCAGGCAGAAGGCAGGACAGGGTGGCACTTGAAAGACTAGCTCATACAGAAAGGCATGAATTTTCATTATTTAGTACCCCTGCTCTATGAAAATCTGTTCACAGCATCTGACACGGTAAGTTATCTCCTACAAAACCGTATGCCTTCCTGAATGAGTTAGTCTTTCAGGTGCCACCCTACCCATCTTCATGTCATAGCAATCAGATCGGTACACTAAAATGAACAGATTGTTCGACAGACAGTGGACATTATGCTAGGATACTGCCACGCCTTAGGTGCTTTGCAAGACTTGCAGTCAAAGATGAAATATGTTATAAAGGACACAACCACCCTTGTGATCCATTCCTTCCATCCATATTCTTCTTGACAATCCTCCCTTCCCACCAGATACAGTATTCCTATTACACCTGGTTGAGAAGAAGACTGGTCATTCAGTTAATTCTACATCAGGGAATCTGCACCTGAAGTCATCTACTACTCCTGATTCTTCCTCTTAATCAATATAATGTGAAAAACTATTAAAATATTTGTAAATACAGAAATACACAAATGCACATGCACACAAGTGCAGTGTGGGTCAGATTTTTATGAAAGCACCACACTCACAACTGGGGCAATTTGTTCAAAACCACTCAACTGCACAACTTGCGTTAGTAACCAGCTAGATTTTCAAAGGTGCTCAACCAGTTTGGTGCCAAACATCTTTGTAAACCTGGTTTTAAGTGTCACAGTGAGAGCTGTTGGGTGCCAATGCATCTTAAACAAGATCAAGACTTTCCGGTGAATAAATGGGAGCTGAACTCAATCTGGCCCCAAATGCTGGTTCAAAACACTTTAAAATCTAACTCAACATGAGTACATGGGGAGGTGGGAGATGGGGACATGTGAACACAAACAAACTGAGCTATATAATCAAGCCCCAGTAATGAATATGAAACCATTCACCAATGGGATGACTAAAAACTCTGCCATAAAAAGACCTCATTTCCTTCTGGCAAGAGCTCCGGGCTGCTCTTGAAATCATAGTTGGGGACTGCTATATTACTATTAAAAAAAAATAATAAGAAAAACACAGCATAACGGTTGCTGCGACTAAAAGGCAACCTGAAATAGTTGGGATTTTTATTTTCACTCCTTGCTTTTCCCACCTGCAGTGAGTTAATCCTACAACTGTGTGCTGAATGTCTCAAAACAGCAAGAGGCAAAGATGCATTCAGCACAAAGGAATTGTATGTCTGGAATAATTCATTTGATGATCCTTGCTCCAGCCAGCACCAGTTCTACTGTGAAGCACCATTCAGCAAAAGCATAGCTATCACTGAGTCCTGCAGCAGAAGTAACTTGACTGAAGGACAAGCTTTATAACAAGTTGATTAAGAGAAATTGCTTATTACATACTCTTGATGGTATAAGCAACAAGTATTCAGCAATACATTTCAGGAAGTATCAAAGTTCTTTTTTTAGATATGGGGGGAGCCAGAAGAAAAGCAAGGGCAACACTGGACCCATGCTAAACCAGATGGGACAACTGACGCCCAGGAAAAAGCGAACTTGCCAAATGGGTACTTTGCATCAGTTTTTCAACAGTCCCGTGGGACAGCCCTGCCCACTATGGGTCAGGGAGGCCCGGGTGAGGGAGATTCCTTGCCCTCCATCAAAGCTGACCTCATGAAGGAACACCATGACAGGCCGGATACCATCAAGTCAGCTGTCCCTGATGGGTTACACCCAAGAGTACTCGGGGAGCTGGCAAGCATCATAGATCTGTGTCAGGGGCTGAGCTTCGAGAGCTCTTGGCGCTCTGGTGAAGTGCCCGATGATTGGAAGAGGGCCAATGTCATACCCATCTTCAAGAAAGGAAGGAAAGTAGATCTGGCTAACTACAGGTCCATCAGCCTGACCTCTATCCTGGAGAAGGTCCTGGAAAAGATTATCAAAAAGGTCATCCTTAACAGACTAGCTGAAGGCAATATCCTGAGGGATACCCAGCACGGGTTTGTTGCGGGTAGGTCTTGCCTGACCAATCTCATTTCGTTTTATGACCAGGTGACTTATCACCTGGACAAGGGAGAAGAGATCGATGTTGTATATCTTGACTTTAAAAAAGCCTTCGATCTGGTATCCCATGATCACGCCTTGGCTAAACTGGCTAACTGCGGCCTCAACCTCACCACGATCAGCAGGCTGGGGAATTGGCTCTGCAGTAGGACCCAGAGGGTGGTGGTTGATGGGAGCCAATAATCTTGGAGCGCTGTGACCAGTGGGGTCCCTCAAGGCTCTGTCCTAGGGCCTATACTATTTAACATCTTCATCAATGATGTGGATGTCAGTGTCAGAAGCAGCCTGGCCAAGCTTGCCAACGACACCAAACTCTGGGGTAAAGCATCCACACCAGAGGACAGGAGGGTGATCCAGGCAGATCTTGACAGGCTCAGGAAATGGGCAGATGAGAACCTGATGGTGTTCGACACCGAAAAATGCAAGGTTCTCCACCTTGGGAGGAAAAACCTGCAGCATGCTTATAGGCTAGGCAGTGCTACGCTGGTTAGCACTACAGATGAAAAGGACTTGGGGGTCAGGATTGACCACAAGAGGAACATGAGCCTTCAGTGTGATGCTGCAGCTAGTAAAGCAAGCAAAACGCTGGCTTGCATCCATAGATGCTTCTTGAATAAATCCCGCAACGTCATTCTCCCGTTGTACTCGGCCTTGGTGAGGCCACAGCTGGAGTACTGCATCCAGTTTTGGGCTCTGCAATTCATAAAGGATGTGGAGAAGCTTGAGAGGGTGCAGAGGAGAGCCACGTGCATGATCAGAGGTCAGGAAAACAGACCTTATGATGAGAGGCTGAGAGCCATGGGGCTCTTCAGCCTGGAAAATCACAGGCTCAGGGGTGATCTGGTGGCCACCTATAAATTTATCAGGGGTGCTCATCAGGATCTGGGGGAATGACCGTTCACCAGAGCGCCCCAAGGGATGACAAGATCAAATGGTCACAAATTCCGCTGCGACCGATTCAGGCTGGACATAAGAAAGAAGTTCTTCTCTGTCCGAGCCCCCAAGTTTTAGAATAGACTGCTGCTGGAGGCAGTTCAAGCACCCACTTTGAATGCCTTCAAGACACATTTGGATGCTTATCTTGCTGGAATCCTATGATCCCTGATGACTTCCTGCCCCTGGGGCAGGGGGCTGGACTCAATGATCCTCCGGGGTCCCTTCCAGCCCAAATGTCTATGAAATCTATGAATGTGACCGAGTAAGGCACTCCATTGAAGTCATGGTCTTTTTGAAGGGTAAGCAAGCAGTTCAATGCCAGCAACCAGCCAGGACTTGTTGCTCTTCATGGTATTCATTGCATAATAGTAATTGATTCATTTATTAAAACTAAAATACATCTGAAGATCATCTTTAATACCAAGCAAACAAATAAAAACAAAAGCTATGAGAAGAGCAGTAGGTTTGGGGAAGAGGTGAGGGTAGCAGAAGAAAAGAAGTTGCCAGAGAGGAAAATTTGGGGGGGTGGGGAATCAGAAGACTGAAAAGAAAGAAGAACAAAAGCAAGCACTGGTGCAAAGGGAAAATTGAGCATAGTCAATAAACAGTATGGGCCAGATACACCAATGGCTTGAATTGGCATAACTCCATGATAACTGAGGATCTGGCTAGATGTATAAATGAAAACGATCCCAATGATTGATATTAGGCTAAGACACAGACACCGCTACTGACAATTCAAGTAGCCAAGTATCATTTTTCTATTTTTGATCATAGTGTCTCTAGCAACATTTAACCTTTTGTACCTCACATTCAGAAACCACGGTGATGAGCATGATATAGATGCCTATAAGAGGCAGCGTCGGGGGACTAGGCTAACTAGATAAATACTTCTGTCTGGTCTAACTGCTGCATCATACAACATCTATCAGTGCAATCATGCAGAATCTCAACTCTTATAAAACTGGGAAATATTTTGACAAGTTTCTTCTCACGTTATGCCAGCTTAGTGTTTCCAAACAAGCCCTATATGTAGTGATGTTTAAATCCTTTATGATACCGGTCTTCTCATACAGCAAATCATAGAAAAGAGAACCATCCTTTGAAACAACATAGTTAAATTTAGATGATGTGGAACAACTAGTATCCTGTAAAATTTGATGATGAAAGAATTACTATAGTCCTTTGGTATAATGATATTTGGGACAGCACTGTTTCTTCCTCCCCACACTAATTGCACTGAAATTGCATCCAGTGAGTCCATGCATATTTAATTATGTCTGGGGCTTTTGAACACGTTGCTACTGTACATGGTGATATCAGCTACAAGTGTAAATTATTAAACTTTGCCAACTAAACTTCTGCTGAATCATTTCAAGTCGGTGGTGGTCAGCTGTACTGGGTAAAACTCAGTTTGTGCATCTTTCTATCATTAGTATTCTGCCCGGGTTTGCTACAGCACAGTAGCACTGGAGAGGATCACTGCTCAGTTTGAGATGAGGCCTCAGGGGAGGATTTGGTTGCTTTGCGTCATTCAGCGAGTGCCTCAGACAAACTGTATTCTGTGCCATTGCCGATTTTCTCCAGGAAAATGCTCTCTCTTTGGGTTATGTCTAATTTCATAGCTAATTATACCTTTTCACCAAGGACTGAGCAAATATCTGGAAGTGCTAAACACCTTTTTTCATTAAACAATTGTTAATAGATAAGCACAGTCCTGCTACATGATATTTCAACTGATGTCTAAAGCAGAGCTAGCTGCATCCATTTTGCAGAATGGAGAAACGTGACAAAACCATTTCAAGTTTCATCTCTTCTGCTTATAGAATGAACCCATCTATTCATAGGGCTCAATTCATCAAGTAAAACAAGAATGTGATATGTCCACTTTCTTCTAGGTGCTCTATCCACATGAAAGCAACTCAGAATTTGTCACAGCTGCTAGTTTGTGTGCAAAGCACCTGGAACTAGATATATATCACACTGAGCCTGAGAAGTAGTTTGACTTTGTGCTATAGCAACGGACTTGGTTCTGGGTTTGATTCACAGCTCTACCACCGACTTCCTTAGTGACCTGAATAAATCATTTAGTTTCTATGCCTCCGTTCCCCTCCCTTCGTTAGTTTAATTTATTTCTGCCTTACTCCTGCAAACACTTCAAACATGAGTTTGACTTCATAAAAATAAGTTGTTTCACTGTTGAACTCAATAGGATGACTCAAGCGAGCAGTTTATGGGCTGGGGCTATAGACTGTAAACCATTCAAGACTAAGATCACCTCCTATTATGGGGATGCACAACATCTAGTATAACTGATGCTTCTAAGAACTGCAGAAATGCAAATATATAGAAAAAGAATAAAGAAGTGGCAGAAATGTGTGCATGACGGCCATGTTATCCACCAGTTACAGCAGAGGATCACTGGGTATCAGGATTTCACAGTTCTATTTCCAGCTTTTCCACTGGCTGCTTTGGGGAAATCTTAGTTTTTTCGCAATCTCTCCAAGCCTCATTTTACCTCTCTGCCTGAAGGAGATAATTTTATGCCCTGCCTGTATACTAAATCCATTTGGGGAGCCTTGGTTTAAAAGTACTAGAGAGGAATAAACAATTTTCCCCTAACCTTAATTATCATCAACATGAATTATTTACTACTGTGAACTTCTTCCCGTGGAAGATGCAAAGCATGCATCTCCAACTGTTAACATGTACAACAGCTGGTATAGATGAGAACTGTAGGCATCTGCTTAACCAGCAATTTTTCTTGACCATCACGCAGTGTATGGCAAGGTTCTGGCACATGTCCCAGAATATATCTGGCATATATAACTGTGTAACTAACTAGCATTCCAAAGTTCAATGCAATAATCACTCTGGTATGATACAAGTTATTTATTATTTGTTTAGAGAGGACTTCAAACCACAATGGTACTCAAAAGAAGAGTAAAAAAAATAAAAGACAAATTAACAGCCAAAAACTGGAACTTTATGTGAAGCATCGAATAGACAATGCTGCAAAATGTTTTTAATGTAGAATCTATAGTGCACGGCTACTTGTATCATCCATATGTGGCTATTGTAGAGACAACATGCTTACACTGTTCACTAAAATAAATAAGGGACACTGAATATTGTGCTAGGGCCTCACATAATGTCAAATGAAGGCCAGTCTTGTGCATTCCTACCCCAGGGCCTGCTTGCACAGAATTTGTGCACCAATGTAACTAACACGCTTTAAAAATACAACATAGTTGAATTGGTGCAATCCTCTGGTGTGCAGACTCTTCAGTCGGTTTAAACATGTTAAAGGCCCAATGCTGTACCAATTTAACTACTCTGAATTGAAACCAGAAGTTTAGTTAAATGTGACATTATTATGTGTATAGACCAGTCCACACCTCCACCCACAAACACTCACTGATCTCAGTGGAAAATACATGCACAAACAACTATTGATGTCAATGGAAAATTACACCCTCAGCCTCACATACACCAGCTGTTGAGGACAATAGAGGTTCTAAATACTTAAGGAACTCATTCTATGGATCCTGAACTACAGAAAGAAATTATTTAATTTGAGCCATATGACCATTATTTACCAGAGCCTAGATCATAACAGCTTTCAATGGCAGGAACAGGCAATTCATCAGTTTTCCTAAAAGACTCATCTTATTTTTTGCTTACATTCTTGAAGAATCCATTGCAACTGAACAAATATAGCTGCTTTTTGATATACCTGTCTGTCTGAGACTGCTCCAGCATAGACA
>NW_017729022.1:68132995-68144136 GCF_001723915.1 Gavialis gangeticus
AGCTGTTTTTTGATATACCTGTCTGTCTGAGACTGCTCCAGCATAGACATGCTATCACAGGTCATTTAAAAGACACCTCAGAAAAAGCAGGTACTCATAATTACATAGAAATGTCTGAGCATAAAAGATCAGCAAAGGCCAAATCATGCCACAGACAAACATGTCCATGAGAAGGCAAAAAGTAAGCAAAAAATTCCTCTTCCAAACTGAAATTAATGGCTTTCAATTGCCCTAAGGTCCAAGGGAAAATATGCAGCTCTATGGTTACACAGAGGATACTTCCATATTTCCCCCCAAAGGCTAATCTATAGAAATATGTTGCCCCACTACCACCATTTTTTCCTTGTATGCACTTACCGCTCAAATCTCTAGTTCAAACACAGTTAGGTCACAATGAAGTGCTTGGGAATAGCAGAACAGGCATTTCTTGTATGGGAATAATTGTACTGTATAAATGCTTGTGTACCTGTACAACTTCATCCACACTGGGTTTGGGGGGAGGAGAACTGTATCACTTTACTTATACTGGTATAATTAAAATGGTACAATTTTCATGTGTAGAAATGGCCTACATTTTCAAACAATCTAGTCCCTTCAGGAATGTGTTTCCGTGAGCTCCTTATCTAAGCCTAAACCAAATAAATAAATAAATAAATCACCGGATGGGAGTGGGCAGCAGGAATGCATAGGCAGAGCCCACTTCAAATAATATTGACCATGTCATCTTGGAATGTTTACTGAGAATCTGTGTTTTATCACGGAAAAGGACAAGTTTTGATCACAGCAAGTTAAGACAGCTGAGAGCTTAACTGGAATGAAAGTCTGATCTCCGTTACAGCAATGTAAACTTACAGTAAATCCTTTAAAGTCAGTTGAGTTGCTCTACATTCAGACCAGACTGAAATCAGAATCTGGCCCATATGCTGTAAGCTCCTCAAGATTATGGCACAGCATTACCATCATGTTTAGACAATTATTATTGCACCACTAGTTAAAACAGTGTTTTGCACAAAGACAGCTCAAATAAGCTGGCAAACAAAGGATTAGGAGGAGGAAAGTGAGAAGGTTGCAAAGAAGGGAGGAGTTCTTTGAAGAGATGGGAGCTGGGAAAGGATTTTAAAATGACAGAGGGAGGTTGGAAGATAATGACATGGAGACCATCCCAGAAGCAGGAGCCAGTGAGATAGAAGATATAACGCCAAGATATGAAGACAAAAGAACCCAACAATTACAGCCTTGAGTCAAGCAAATCTGGATCCTGATTTTGAAAGGTACCACATTTTGGAGGTGTTCACTGAGCAGCTGGAAAAGAGAGGGGAAGGTTTGAGAGAATTATGCATAATAATGTGACTGCTTTGACTGTGAAAAGTGAACTGAAAGCGCGTTAAATACAACTGGCTTAGCTTTTAACATAAATCATGTAATCAAAGAATCTCTCATCTTGGGAATTTGGTGACAAACCACTCTGACTCTGCTCCTGTGGTTTATGAGGTCACTAAAATCTCCAGCAGAATTACATCCTAGTACAGCATAGTTGCTCATTATTTTAACACACCACTTTTTTTTTTTTTTTGGTTTAGCTATCAATATATTTTGAGAGAGACAGAACCACGCTGCTGCTTTGGCAGCTTACAGGAAAAGCAAAACGAGAAGCAAGACTGGTTTTCCCAGCAGATTCTACCATAGAAAATGTAAGTTAAAAAGAGGACCTAACATGGTGGCAAATTCTGCCCCCAGTTACAGCTGAGCTTGCCCACTGACCTCAATGGGGTAACATGGGTGTAACAGATATCAGGATTTACCTCACAGTGTTAAGATGTATATGTGCATACATCCCTGGAACAGAAGACCCCAGTCCTGTTATGGAGAAGATGGGGCCAGGAAAGGAAAGGCAGTGGGGCCCCCCTTAAGGCCTGAACCTTTGTAGCCCAGAGAAGGAGACTATTACCTGCTGTAGGGGAAGGGCCCCGTTAGCACAGATGACACAGAGAGGACCTCGGCTGTCAAGGGAAGCCCCAGCTGGGCAGGAGGGAATAAGCAGCCTACAGTAAAGAGGGGAGCAGGGACCCCAGAAGAGAGAAGCCAGACCCTGGGGTGGGGGCTCACACATGCAAACCTCAGCCTCAGTCAGCCAGCTGCAGGATCCAGCAGGGGGTGGAGAGCAAGAGATTGACCACACTGGCACCCAGGGAGCAAGAGCCCCTGTGAGCTGACCAGGTAGGCAAAGCTGCCTGATATAAATTCTCCCCAGGCCAGAACAAGGGGACTGTCTACGGTGGTGGGGTGAGACTGAACCCTGGGGGGAGGGTGGAAACCCCTCTGACCAGGAAAGCTACTGCCCAAAAGGAAGGACTTCCGACAACCCAAAATGAAGGAGCAAGTGCCTAGGAGACACTGGGGACCCTTTTTCTCCCCTCTCTCTCCCTTTTCTTTTTTGTTCCTTGGAAGATCCAAGGAAGGGGATAAAGAATGAAGGGTGGTTTTACATTCACCCTGGAGGAGCCTCAGGGGGTGCTGAATATACCCAAACAAACTAAAAACTAGTTGTGGTAACACCAGAGAGGCCCAGAGTAGTGGGGTACCCTGAGGACCATGGACAGTCTTGAGAGCCCAGTATGGGCCTGCCTGTTCTTTTTCCTGCTCATGACCGTAGGAGGCCACAGAGCAGAAGGTCCAGTGCACTGATTCCCCCCGTGTTTTCCTTTTTTAGACTTATGTTGATGGTTTTGGGGCAAAAGACCTGAAAGGGGCTGGGACCCAGACTGGCCAGAGCCTAGACAAAAGGGAGAACTAAGATGGACTGGAGCCTAGCAGGGCTGGGCATCCACCAACAGAAAGGGTACAGGGGAAAGAGAGAGGGGACCCTGCATAGCCCTGTCAAACTTGGAGATGGGGACAGGATAGGGAGATAAAGTACCTATGGCCTAGGCCAGTGTTTCCCAACCTTTTCCAGCCCGAGGCACAACTGCGTTAATAAAAATTTTCTGTGGCATACCTGTTAAGGCAGGGTCAGGCAATTATTTCAGGCAGAGGGCCACTTACTGAGTTTTGGCAAGCCATCGAGGGCCACATGACAGGCAGCTAGGGCAAATAAATAATGTATTTTCTAAATTTTTAGGGGCCCTGCAGGTCAGACAGAATGGCCTGGTGGGCCACATCTGGCCCGTGGGCCGCATTTTGCCCACCCGTGTGTTAAGGCATTCCCCATCCTCACACCTATTGTAGCTCATTGCCATGGCAAAATTCTGTGGCACACCTGTTCATTTCTGATGGCACATTTTTGTGCTGCAGCATACTGGTTGGAAAATACTGGCCTAGGCTTAGGTTCCCTAGACAGGCTCTTGAGAAAACATCACAATTAACACAAAGATATGGCCAGACAAGAGACAAGAAAAAAAAGAGCCTGACCAAGGGACATGGGTACGTAGTCAGGTGCCATCCCACCACAAGGGGGCACCCAGCTGTCCCTAGAGGAGCAGCTTATTAAACTCCCTCCATTTTACCCTCGAAGAACAAAATCTACTGCTTTTGACAGCTGAAGTCCAAACGAAATAAGAGTGATTTTAAGTCCTGAACTGAAGATACTGAAAAGAAATGACATTATACTTTCTGACAAGCAACAAAATAAAGACATCCATGATCAAATATGGTTTTGAAGGGGGCATGTCTAAAAGCCTTCAATGTGAACCTGAATGTGAACTTCAGGATCTTGACCAAAGATAGTTTACTAGAGATGTCAACATTTTGTCTGAGAGCACATCAACAACTATATGTACTGAGGAAAAGAGGGGCAAATCCACAGCCACTTGATTGCAACAGTACAAAAAACTGAAAGGCTGTATAAGATAATTTTATTTTGGAGGAGTGGGTGGAAAAGAACAGAGAATCATGTATAGTTGCTTCAGAGAAGTATAACTATTTCACAACACCACTGTGTGACACTGAAATCACTTAAGCAGGAAGCCACTGGTACATTGGGCAAAAACATTTTCAGAAATCTTTTGAAGAAATGTAACAAGTGTCGACATGACAAAGAAGTTGACGTGCATATTAAGACTGGTGCCTATTCTGGCTTTCTGACGGTTCCTTGTTTTCCATCTTGAAGGCTTTTGGACATGTCCCCCACAAAACCACATTTGATCATGCATGTCTTTTTGGTGTTTGTCAGAAGGTATAACGTCATTTCTTTGCATGCTTCAGAACAAAATTATTTTTTTCTAAGTGTTGCCTATTTTCTTTTTAAAACCATTGAATTCATTTTTCCCTTAACATGAAATGATGGCACTGAGGTTCCCTAAGTACAGTGATACGGAAATGAAAAGGAAAGAGACTTCTTTCCTATGTCTGAAAAAGTGGACAACTGTAGTGGAAAACTGTAGATCGATCACAACAACATAAAATGCTACACAAACATACACAAGTAGCTACTTTTTTTCTTAAACTGATGTGCTCTGCTCATGGCCATAAAAAGCACTGCACTCAGCATATTTATGGTCCATGCATTAGTTTTCCACATTAAGATAACTGCCAGTGCCTTCCAGGCCTCTCTGAAACTTTAAATGTTACTGGAATCAAACTTTTGCTGATTTGTGTTTGCATAGTCTAATCTCCATGGACCTAGACTGATAGTGGTGACTAAATTACTCTGAAATAGGATTATATTATTTCTAGCATAAGCAATGTGTGTAAACGTTAGACTTAGGTTTCAAGAGCATGCAGCATAATCTGATTGCCTAACCCTGTGTTTTCAAACCCTTGGAAATGCAGTTATTCTTTTAAAAGGCTTTTTTGTTTTATGCCACAATTGCTGCTTCACATGTAAAGGATAATTTAAAAAAAATTATAAGCCTTTTAGAATGCACAGAGCACTCCCTCCTCCTCATAGAAAGATAAAAAGCCTGTCTGTGGGAAATTAAAAAGAAAAGAACCAGCTCATTATAATTTCACCTTTCAAAACCAAAAATTCCACACATGATCATATTTCAAGCATATTAGATTCTTAAATATAAATAACTGTTAAGAACCCTTTTGGAAATATAAATATTCTAAATGCTCCAGCAATTTCTAGTTTACTGTTTGGGCTTCATTATGGGGGAAGGATGCATTTCAAAATTGTTTCCACTGGTTCAAGCACAGTCCTGAGGCACAGGATTCCTGGGTTCTATCCTGCTGATTCACTGTATGACTTCTGCAAAGTCATATAATCATGTCATATCAGCTAGTCATATCTTACTGAAAAGGACCTCATGTCAGGCACTGTCTGCCGATGCAACTGAATTCTGCAAAAGAGAAATTCTAATTCCCAGTCAGAGTGGATTAAATTAAATGTACCTCCTCCCAAGTAGAAAGAACACGTCACCATAAGCCTTTATGTGGGAGCCAACACAAGGGATCCCTGGCACCTGTAATTAACTGTCCCTGTTTTGCTGCTAAAGTAGGGATGTTTCTCTGTTCCCAGTGCTCAATGGGAGAGAGCCCTTCCAGGACCCAAGAACTAGGGTAGGCAGCTTGACTTTAGACATAAAGCTGAACTAAGGCTTATAAGGCACACACACAGACAAGTAGCATTTCAGTACCTTGGGCCCAAACCAACACTAAACAAACCTGCTGGGAGTTTTTCCTACTGATTTCCACTGAATTTGAATTGGACCTTTATTGCTCAAGATCCCAATTCTGAGAGAGGCATGATGAGTAGACTGGATTCTTCTTCACCTGGCACTTCACACCATTAGGGTTTAGGCTCTAATTGAACAGAACACACCAGCAAAAAGCAAGGACAACATACAATAATATATACTTTATTTATTTAGACAACTACAGTTTAGTGCCAATCATTGATGATGAGACTGTGCTGAAAATGCAGTATTACAAAATGATTCATACTCTTGTATAAATCTTTTGGCAGATTTTGCTGCAAAATGGAGAAAGATTCTTTTTTCCCCATATGGTAATTATAAAAGTACCTAGACTGATGAAATTCTGTTCTATTGCCTTGCAAAAGTTGCTATTTGTCATAAACTGCATTAAATTCTATGCCATAGCATTAGCAATCAGGGCTGCATAACACTACAAAAACAAGATGTCTGCCTGTGTGCCTGCAAAGCATCCACTCTGCTAGGGCTAAGTAAATTATAGCCCTGACTTCTCTTAGAGGAATAGGCCTAACTGCACAGAATATGATTCTTTCAAACCAAAATGTAGGATGATACAGTACACTGCTCTAAATTCATTCCTCCAAAGGGGATTTTCTCTCTCAGATGCAACTTGATCTGGGTGCACAGGGAGTTATTTTAACTCCATACATCAAGATATATGTAGCATATTCTGATGCACAGTGGATTGAACAACTTGCAAATGCAGTGCTTGATGCATGTCACTTGTATAATGTTCTTGTTTAAGAGAGACCAGGCAAGTTGTCCAACTGTCCTCAAACTCTAAAAATAAGATAAATGCTATGCTGTGCCCTTAAGGACTCATTTCATTATTTATGTATTTGTACAGTAATGTATTCTGTTACTGTAACACGCAAAGCCCTGATTTAAATTAAGAGAACAAAACTACTCAATTTAAGAAGTGTAATGCTATTTTGTTTTAAGTAAACGGTGTTTGGCTCCAAATCAACACAAAGTGGGTATACTCTTAGGAGCATGGCTACCTCTCCATAATTTCTATGACCAGGGATGCCAACTGTCAGTAAATTTACTGTCATTAAAAACAAAAAACAGGCTAAGAAAATGGCTGCCAGTAAAGTCTGTAAAACACTTTTTGACTGAAGCTCTAACAGATAGAGCACAACAGCACCACCTGATGCCCATGTGGGAATTCAGCACTCTGCAGGGAATGTTCTCTCAGCCATGTACTGCTGCTGCTACATGCCAGGCTGCCTGTAATACCACTGAATCACAGGTAATCTTCTTTGGGGATCTGTGCCAGGACAGAGAAGTGGGACTGGTAAGGATAAGGCTGAGAGGATCAGGCTGTTGGAGTTGTCAGGGGCCCCTGGCAGGTAGGGGAGTGTGGGGAGGGGAGTGGGGGAGGAGGCAGCACAGTGTAAAACTATCATTGCAGTCAGAGTTGCCAACCCAAGAACATTTTTTACTGCAAAATTTATTTTTTTTTTACTGGGTTGATACTGAACCTCTAAATTTCAACTCATCCCTTCTAAAGGAGTAGGGCCTGAAACAAGAGTTACATTTACATTATGTAAAATGTATACCAGTGAAAAAGAAAGAAAAAAATTTCTTGAGTTGGCAACCCTGGCCAAAACTCCGAAGTTGAGGTCAGTACACATAGCACCCAATATGGAGGAGAGAGAGAGTCTGCTATTTGCTACAGGACCGTATTCGAGGAGATCTGAAACCTCATACCTCCCTAGGATAGTACTTGCTAGGGTGTGTGCAACAGTTGAACTAACTGCCAAGAAAAATGAGAACAAGTAGCAACATGTGGTGCAATATGAGTGAATGACTGAGAATTCATGTGCTGTCAGATGAGAGGGTGTGGATGAAAAATTTGGCTTTGAGAAGTGCAAATACAGGTACTGAGCCAGCTTCCTGGTGTTGAGTGGACTGGGGCAAAAAACAGCTGGTTGGCAGGAAAACTGGTTTCCCCTTCTGTGTAAAATCTCATGACATGAAAGTACTAAGGTTGGTTTTGAAAGCTGCTATGGGAAGAATTGGTATATTCTGCATACCTGGTAAAGTAGCAGAAAATGAGGGAGGAAAGTTAGTTTTCAGGCTATCTATGCCTGCCCTTCCTGTTTTCTCCTACTATGGACCACATGTAGTAGAGAGATGGGCCTGCCAGCAATTCACAACAACACAGACCACTCCCCCTCCCATCTGACATTGCATTAACTCCCTTCCTACTAGTGTTCAAATAGCATCCCTGGGGCAACAGCAGCAACTGTTCATATGGAAATACAGTGCTTGGAAAGTGTGTAGGCTGAGCTATTCAAAGCTGCTTAGGGGACACAGATGCTCAATTCCTATTAAAATGCATGGGAATGAGGTGTCCACATCCCTTAGGCAGCCTTGAAAAAAATCTTAGCTTAAATGTTTAAAATATTTTTAAATGTGATATAGCTACTAGAAACAAGGAGAATAAGCTCCATGTACTCAGCTAGCCTTCTAGGACCACTAGAGCATGTGTTAAATGAACCACAACTTGGGAATCCCAGATCAAAGTATTAATCTGTCACTGGTGTCAGTCAACATATTCAGTGACAGGTAGCTGGGTCCCTTAATCTTTCAAAGGGCTGAGGATCAGGGGAAAGGAGCTGCTTTTTCATTCTTGTCCTTCACTTCATTTCTTGGATGGGTCAGTGAGGATGGGGTTTGTTTCAACTCTTTAAACGTTAACAGGAGTACTAACCCAGTTTCCCTCTCTATTGGCTGGTTTTGTCTTCAAAGGGTGGGACTAGCCTTTGTATACTGCAAAAGGAAGCTTTTCCTTTGTAAGCAAGCTCAAGGTAAGAATTCAGAACCATACCTTTAAGGAAGCAAGGCCTAATAGGATATCACATGCAGATATACAGCCCATTCTCTCAAACACTAGTTCATTACGCTGAGAGCTGCTAGCCAGCCCAGACCAAAAGATATTTCACAAAGGCTGGTTTTGAATCAATGGGCTGATATCAGAGAAGTATGCAAAGAGGGTGACAAAGACCCTTTTGTTAATGCTCTGCTTGCTCTTTTAAAAACAAACCAAACCAAACCATTTTGCCTCCAAGACTGAAGTTCTTACTTTTCATTAAACAAATTGTTGAGACCAAAAGCTCTTTCCTGCTGCTTTGTCCTCTCGCACAAAATCATAAAGAGAATTGCAAAACAGTTGTAGCAACAACAAAACAACATTGACACAGACATTTACTAACACTTCCACTGGCATTCACATAAAACATTTAACATCATCACAGTTAAAACAAGAAATCATACCACATTAAGGTTTACTTAGAGAGCTGGCTTCTGGTCAAAAACACTTTCCTGAACGAGACAGGGACTAGCACCCCATATAACTGTTCATGTAGAACAGCCCGCTCCTCAGATACTATTCAGCTGTCCTGCGCTAAAGATACAAGGGTCAGGATTTGTCCCTTGCAAGATGCGACTGCACACAAACATGAGTGAAGGTGACAAAGATGAATTATTATAGCTCATATGGGCTGTAGCTGTCTAACTGCTGGTTTGAAAAAGAATACTAAATAGTCTCAGCTGGGGACATGGCTATATCCCTTGGCTGGCTAATAATTTTTTTCCTTCTTTTAGGAGAAGGCTCCTCCTTACTATTCTGTCACTTGCAAAGTAAAAATACCTTCCCCTTTGCCATGGGTGAAGACCAGGGAAAGGGGAAATGAAGCCACCGATGCACTCATTCTTTGTCTGTGCACTCATGCAATAGGTGGAGTGAGGGTTAGCTCAGAGTAGCTCTTAGTAAACTCTGTCTTTCAAAACTTGGGAGGAAAAGCAAGCATGAGTGAGCATGTAGTTTAATTCATCAGCAGGAATGAACAGGATGCAGGGAATCAAAACATGGGTTCCGTTTCAGTTTCAGTTTCAATCAAAATGGAAAACTGCATAAAGTATAGGAAAATAATTTCCAAAGAGAGTTCACTTATAAGCCTCTTAAGTGACATAGAAGTGGTCAATAATTTGACATACAATTTCCAGCCTCAGAAAGTATCCAATGGAACATCATACATAATTAAAATGAATCTATGCCTTTTTATGTTGTCCCAGTATAAATCAGCTTATTTTACTCTAATTCAGAGGGACTCTAAGCCAGGCCATTTAAGAACAAGTTAAATAACCATATTTGTGCTTGCCCATAATTTTTATGGGTCTTGGAAGGAAAACAACATTTGCTTCTTTTGCAATACATCAAACTGCAAGCTCACTTTTGATTTGTGTGTGGAAATCCTCAGTCTCTCTCTGAATTACAGCTCTGTAATCATCTCTCACTTTATATTTCTGACTGATATTACTTTCACCCCAAGGACATTAATATTTGCACTTGTCTACATTAAGCCCAACATAGTTTACCTTTGTCCATTTTTCTAAGCTTTCATGATCCTCCTGCACTTTTCAATCTGCTGTTCCTTTGCAGAAATCATGCCAAGTTTTATAACTTTAGACAACTGGCTCATTATACAACTTACTGTTATTTCTTCCAGGTCATGTATTAATACATAGGCAACCTCACAGAGGCAGCTCAATATTCTTTCATGCTATATGACCATGTCTGAAGATTTATCATAGTTTGTGCACAGATCAACTCAAACTATATAGCCAGGGCATTACTACCATGCAAGAAAAATATTTTTATTCCTATTTTTATAGAATGAAAAGTATTGCGATTCTTGCCATGAAAAAAAATCATTGATTTATGTATTTTTAATTAGGTAGATAATTTTCACAGATTTTGATATAAGACGTTAATGGTCTGTACCATCTCTTGAAGCATTCTTACACTAAACCATTTACAAATAAATTGTATTTATTACCTGCTAATTCAGTCTCTGCACCAACACAAGTCTGCCATTTTATAGTCTCAAAGAACCAAAGTTTGTCCTCAGAGATATCTATAGATATAGATATCTCTGAGGACAAATCTATATATAGCTATAGATAGATATAGATATCTATAGATAGATAGATAGATTATATCTATATCTAGATATAAATACATCTGATAGATATTATATATATATTTTTTTTATTTTTTTTTTCTATCAGATATATATATCTGCGCAGACATATCTGCGCAAGACTGCCATGAACTTAATGTGGACTGGGGAATGGATACCGCATCTGAAAACAGAAATTGGTCTATAATATTGCTTTCGTGAACTTTTTGGCCAACTTTCATTAAAGACAAACCAACTAAGCCCTTTCACCCTTATTTACCTGATGACACGTACCTTGAAGGAAACCCTTTTCCTATGAAGTTCAGATCTTCGAATCCATAGTTTATAACTGGATAAATATAGGGGTCTGAGAGAACATTAGAGTGGCCGTGCAGTAATGCCAGCATTTCTGACTCTACTTCACAGAACAGCTGTTGCTTACATATTTGTTGTAATGTGATAAGTTGCAGTCCCTTAGGTGTTTGGCTTACATGGGTCAGTCACAATGGGAAGGTTT
>NW_017729022.1:68149136-68150091 GCF_001723915.1 Gavialis gangeticus
GTTGCAGTCCCTTGGGTGTTTGGCTTACATGGGTCAGTCACAATGGGAAGGTTTAGGGTGTGCATGGTGAATAAATTAGGGACTCGCAACCAGAACGCATCACTCCTGCTCTAAAAGCAAGAACAAGTCTTAGCTCAGGGGCGGGCAATTATTTTAGGCGGAGGGCCACTTACCGAGTTTTGGCAAGTTGTTGAGGGCCGCATTTCCCTCTCCGGTGCAGGAAAACAGGAACAGCTCCATGGTCCCAGGCCACAAGGCTCTGCTAGGCAGGGGCAGAAGCCTCTGCTAGGTGGGGGTTTCTGGTCGCGGGGACAGGGCTGGCAGACAGACCTTGCTGCTGAGTCCTGCAACCAGCTTCCTCTGGGTCCTACTGCCCCTGGCTCCTGTCATCTTTGACAAGCAGTTAGGAGCAAATAAAATATTAATTTTCTAAATTTTTAGGGGCCCCACAGGCCGGATAAAATGGCCTGGCGGGCCAGATCCAGCCCCAGGCCATATTTTGCCCACCCCTGGTCTTGTAAGGCTGAAGTAAAGATCAAGGCGTGTGCTCATTAGTAGGTCCAGTTTACTATAGAGGGCCCAACTAATTGATTGAAATCTTTCTACTACATGGCCATGAGCTGGCTGACATCCCTTAGTGTACTTCCTCATATTTGGACAGAGCAGGACTGCTCCGCCCCTGGCCTGGAGACCAGATCCAGCCTGCAGAGCTGTGTCATCTGGCCCACAGGGCTCCTCATGGGTCCAGAAATTTGGCAGCAGGGGAATGGTCACTGTGGCAGGCCAGTAGGGGGCGCTCCTGCGTTGAGCCGCCCACCTCCCTGCACCCGACCACCTTCCAGGCTCCGAATGCCTCCCTAGGGGTGCCTTGCGTCCGGCCGACCCCCTTCCTGGAGCACACTCGCTAGCCTGGGGGTAACGTAGCCACCACCACCCCGAGAATGGACTCACTCTC
>NW_017729022.1:68150407-68150683 GCF_001723915.1 Gavialis gangeticus
GTGAAATCCCCTCTAGAGTCAGGCCGTTTCTAGCTTGTGAGTTTTGGGGGAGAGAGCCAGTTTCAGATGGAAAAGCTCCTCTGAGTCCCCCGCATGGCTGCTGCCCCCACCTCCTGGGCAGTCCTAACTTATATAGCCCCTGTGACCCCATTCACCTGGTCCAATGGAGGCCAGCTCCGGTTGGCTCTCCGCCAACCAATTTGAAATACATCACCAGTTGCTGGACAGATTCCAGCCCACCAGGTAGAAACCCCTCACCCAGGTAGCTGATGCCAG
>NW_017729022.1:68155683-68157890 GCF_001723915.1 Gavialis gangeticus
AGCCCACCAGGTAGAAACCCCTCACCCAGGTAGCTGATGCCAGTCACGGAGGCAGAGGGAGCAGGTTTCCCCCCTCCCTCAGGAATGTAGCCAGCTCAAGTTACCTAAAGAGATAGGCTGAGGTGTGACTCCTCTGCTGGGCCCATCTTAATCACATCGTCACAGGGCAGAGATTTTGGGGAGAAACCAAGGTGGCTTCCTGCCACAGTCACAACATTAATTTCTGCTCCTCTGCTGCCGAATGGGAAACACTGTATGCCAGATAACATAACCAGGCATGCTAGACCAGTGTGTGGCTTGATCTGGGTCCACAGTTGGGCTGGTGTGCTGGACTGCACCCACAAACCCCACACCAATCATCCAGCTAAGGGACCAGAATGTTGGGGCCCACTGGGATATAGTAACACTCTCCTGCTTCACAGATACATGATTTTAAAGGGGATCTTGCAAAATGAGTTTAACCTCATTTAAACAAAGTCACTTCGCTGTTACAATCTACCCAGGAGAATATATAGTTTCACTTACAGCTTCTTTGAAAATAAAATTTGTATTAAATGCTACTAAGTATAGAGCTAGGGATTGACTGTCCAAATGATCTATTGAGATTAAAACCAGGGAATTAATCAAGGATTGGTGGCAGGAGACGGAGTTTCAAAATCCAGCCTAGAATAGACATAACAGTAATCACCATCATGGTTCTAGACCACGTTGGTATTTCCATTGGTCCACATCAGAAGAGGCACAACAGCGGTCAAGTCTGCTCACAATCCCAGCCAAGACATCAAGAACCTATTATGCTCAGAGATTGTGCCACCAGAGAAGCTAAGGATAGAAGGACATGGAAATTGAACTGTTCTTATGCCCTGTACCTGTTGATCCCAGCTTAAATGTGAAACACTAGTGGGCCAGCATGGTGAGGAGAAGCTTGCATTGCTTCCGTATGTTCCAGGCTTTTTAGAGAACAGAAAACTCAAGGATAGAAGCTTTTTGGCCTAGCACTTTACAGAAGAATTAAGTTCTCACAAGCTCAAAACATTTAAGAAAATAATAAGTTAGGTGACTGTACAAATGTCCTTAAATCACCAGTTCCACCTGTCAGCTGCAGATTCTCAGTTTTGCAGTTACTTTTTCAAGTACATTTGAATAGTTTAAGTGCTGGGGAGTAAATTAAATGTCTAAGATCGATCCAACATGTGGCTGTTCCTAGGTGCAATCACAAACAGCTGCATAGCCCCTGTCCACAAGGGCTTCTCTGCACTGCTATTCTTTATCAACCCTGGCAGCTCCCTTTTGACCCTGACAGAAGTCAGGGCATGCTTGAGCAAAGCTTGCACAAATAGATGTGGTTACTGGGGGAAGAGAAAGCTCTGGTCAAGCCTGACCACAAATGCAGAAATGGTGCCCAAGAGTTGAACAGAATTTACTCTGGCAAAGAGCAGGGGCAGGAAGAAGGGGTGGCTTGCACCCCGTTAGGCCAGTTCTAAGAAATAACAGCATCCACATGAAGGCCCTGGGAAGCAAGGACTTCCAGTGCACTACTGAATCTCTACCACTCAGAAGCTCATTTATGATCAAGAGTAATACCACTCTTGCAATCACAAACCAGAACTCCAACAGCCACTGTCTGCAGCATCCGCTCCCTAGGATGACGCCATGCTTCATCACCCAGAGAATAACAGGGTGGGGGGACAGACAAGGCAGAGCAGAATCAAGCCTGGTGAAGGATCTTGCAAAACACTTTGAGAAGCAAGTGAATAGGAACACCTAGCTTTCCCACCTAGCAGGGAAGGATGGTTTTGCATTTAAGGCACTGAACTGAGCCTCAAGAGATCTGTTGTCAGTTCCAAGCTCTTTCACTGACTAAAGTGACCCATAGCCACACAGGACATCCATTTTTCAATTCCCTCCTCTGTAAAATGGGAACAGCACTTCCCTACCTTACACTTTACAGGGGTCTTTTGAGAAGAAACGCATGGATATCTGTGAAGTATTCAGACACTATGCGAGAAACACCCCAGTCACACATGGATTCTGCTCCTACTGTCCACCAGCAGACACAGGCAAAGCCATTCTTGGATTTGGGAGGGCTATAAATCTCTCCATCCAATCTTCCACCTTTAGGAAAGCATTTTTGTCCAGAGGAGTGTTGTTGTATGCAGATCTGAGAGAATGCAGTGAAACCTGTGCACCCCCACACGTTCCTGCTC
>NW_017729022.1:68162890-68175071 GCF_001723915.1 Gavialis gangeticus
AGACACTATGCAAGAAACACCCCAGTCACACATGGATTCTGCTCCTACTGTCCACCAGCAGACACAGGCAAAGCCATTCTTGGATTTGGGAGGGCTATAAATCTCTCCATCCAATCTTCCACCTTTAGGAAAGCATTTTTGTCCAGAGGAGTGTTGTTGTATGCAGATCTGAGAGAATGCAGTGAAACCTGTGCACCCCCACACGTTCCTGCTCCCATGAGGGAAACTGATCATTTCATACAACTTGTATATAGTCATTTGTGTACATCACCATACATTACTCAAGACAGTTGAACCATGTTCAACTGAAATGCCTCCCCCAGGAACAATTCCCTTTACGCAGAAGCTTTGCTGTGACCAGAACTGCAACTGATAGTGAAAGACAAATCATCGGAAAGAACTAAAATAACATCAGTATCTGAAGTGCTGTCTCATGATGTGATAGGCAAAGCATAAGAACCTTATCAGGCTGGGGAGACGGCAGAGAAAACAATTTGGCATTTTTCCCTTTATTTCATTATAGAGACCGCATCAGAAGTTGAGATGAGAATTTTCTCCAACTTGAAGTACAATCTAAATGTCAAATGTTTTGGCTGATTCTGAGTATTACACATTTCTATATAGCTTGGCATCAACTCAACCCCCCTGGACTGCACTAAACACCACAACACTCCAAAAGCTATTAGTCTCTAGCAGCATTACACTATGGATAGCCAAATGTATTGAAACTGCTGGTAAATGGTGTTTAAGTGTTAAATGAGTTGAGCCTCTAGTCTAGACTTCTAACAGCTCATCATAACTTTCCTTTGTTACCCAGATGAGAATAGGCATGCAGTAGGTATGCAGTGTGACCTGATCACATTGCTAGGAGGTAAGCAGAGGACCAATTCAAGCATAATTTCCATTCATTTTTTTTTTCTTTAAAAAAGTGACAAAGAAAGCAAGACTTTCAAATTATTTCACAACTAATTACACATATTTTTCATAACAATGGAGGCAGAGCATAACATAATAGCTTCAACAATGACTTAACTCCTGTAGTATATAAAGAAAGCAGCTGGTAAATACCACCATTCACAAATACTAGGTGAACTACCTTAGTGTAGGTATGGAGAAGATTTGCTTGCTTTAACTGCAGGGAGGGAGCTGCAGATTTGCTTTGTAAGTTAGAAATAAAAACAGCTGCATTTGCAGCCTGGTCTATACTGGGTTGTTTTTCTGGCAGAATTTGGGCAAGACAGGCTGCTGGCAAAATTGTGAGTGATCTTCTTTAGGTAGATGTGATATCTTTTATTAGACCAACTAAGTAGTTGGAAAAAAGTTCTTAGTAAGCTTTTGGGCACAATCACTCTTCTTCAGGAGACTTCCTATGCCTGAAGAAAGGTGATTGTGTGCAAAAGATTGCTAAGAACTTTTTTCCAACTACTCAATTGGTCTAATAAAAATAATACAGCTACTCAAAGAACCTTGCCTGCCTATATCCTTAGCCCAACACAGCTATAACGAAAAACTCAGTAGAATCCTTTCATTCTGCCAGCTAAACAAAGCATGTCTCTGCATGTGACAGAAGACTTCTGTCTCCACAGGGAGGTCACCAGAAAGCATGTCTTGATGACCCCATGCTTTCTTCCAACAACTAGTGCATGGCATGTCTTCCTAGCTGTTGTGGTGGAGCTGCATGGAACCAGTAGAAAACATGGTGATGGGAACTCACTTGGGCAGACTTGATGTCTGCTGGAAGTAGGCTTCTAATGAACATAGTCTAATATGTTTGCACTACAAAAAGAAAGATGAGCAATGAAAGGAGTGACTCTAAAATTTATGTTACACTTAAAAATAAGCAAAGATAAACCACACGCTGCTTCTCTTAACAGAGGCTATGTACAAACTAATTAAACAGTATCAACTAGCAAAGTTTCAGAAGAGGTCCTATGCCCTACTCTGCAACCTCCTGCAATGAGCGTATAGGTAGTCCAGTGGATGGCATGCAGAGAATGAGTTCTATTCCTTCCCCCTTGACCACAATTGTGTCTGGCCCTGACACAGTCATTTAGTTACCCAACCTGACCTTTTCCCATGGGGATCATGGTATTTAATTTACCTCACAAGGGTGTTATGAGGGTTAAATAGTTGATTATTTTATACTACATACTTAAAAATATGTGGGTGTGCCCCTCTTTACTTTTCATCAACATCCTTGCTGCACCGGGGTGAAGTCTGAAATACTGAGCTAAGTGTTTGGAAATACATACCATTCTTTAAAATTCTTTAAAATAGGCCATCAAAAATATTTTGAGCTATGCAAGTGATGATGACTAGTTTCAGAAGACTGGAAGAGTGACAAGAAGTTAGACAATTTTGAGTTTGGTATCAATTAAGAGGGTAAAGCTAATTATTTGATCTGGAAAGACAGAAATGATGTGGAAGCAGTTCCACATGGATGCAATATTAAGGGCGGTACAATTAATGATCAGTCAAATGGACTTCTCCAGTATTTTATGGAAGAAAAAAAGGGAAAGAACAGGCTCTCTCTCAAGAGAAAAAGGAATATTCCAAAGGCACAGCATAAAGGAGACACACGAGGAAAAAATTCCATTGTGAAAGGGAAACTAGAGGGTCAAGAAAAGGTTGATCTGGTTCTTGGCAGGAGCCAGTTCTGGACTTGAAGAAAGAAAAGAAATTAAATGGGAAATGGAAGACAAAATAACTAAATCTGAGTATAATGTAGAGGTAAAAACATTATAAGGCATAAGTTCAAGGGAAAAAAGTTACACTTTTTAGTTTCAAAGGGCAGTGGGAAAGAAGAACAAGCTTATAAATATATCCAAAGTAAAATATACTGTGGAGAAAAATGATCTATTGTTGAACAAAGCCGGAGGCCCACATAACAAGACTGGGATGGGCACAGTATTCATTATTTTTCTGCAGGAGGAAGAAAACATAATTCCTGGTCTGGATAAAAGCAAGACAAACTTATCAATAAAGGCAAAACAGGTGTTTAAAAATGAACAAGCCAAGTATTCCATGCATTGACTTAAGCAGAACTTCAGAAGTTAACCCAGGGATAAATTTAGCCTAGATTTTATGTCAACAAGACCAACTCTAACTGGAAGCAGAACTGAGCCACTGTCGGATTTGAGATCCTCTTAACATGGACTACAGTGGTTTGGAAGGGTGCTAGTTTGAGAACAATGGAAAATGGAATCACAAATATATCTCCAAGCATATTGAGTCCTCTGGCTGTCTACTAAAATTGCCACACAAAGTTATCTGTTATAATCTGTTAGGTTGTACATATTATACACATACTCATCGATTCAAAGCTGGACTCAAACCACTGACTTCCATAAAGACTAACAAAAGAACAAATCCTCTTTCCCTTACTCATTCCCACTGATTTTCAGTCACTGCAGATCCTGACTGGATTTAATGGTTTACAAAAGAAAATCAAAATTGTAGACTGAAAAATTCAAGACCAAATTTGGTAATTTGAGACCCAGATAAGCATTTGTGAATGTATCCATATGCCAAGGTGCAGAACCTTTATTAGCAGGTCCATTGCAGCACTACAATAATTAAGATTGATTAGAAATATGGGAATTCCAAGAGTTTCAGTAGGTGAAGCTGGACAAAATGAAAAATATGTATGATTTCATTCCACCTTAATCCAAACAAAATTCTGTCCTTGCGCTCTGCTGGGGATGTAGAAAGATGGGAAGATTCTGTAATCCATTACTAATCTAAAGATCCACTGAATCAGCAGATACCGTCTGGTTAAGAAACACTGTATCAGACTGAAAAAATGGTTAAAAGACCAGAAAAAAGAATAACTTGAATGATAAAACCAATTTTGGAGGAGTCAATAAAGGAAGAATAACCCCAGGAAAGTAATTAGCATAAGCTCTATTCAAGACCTTTATTCATAACTGAATGGATAACAAAGTACATTTTATTTTGATTAGGTCTCCAGATGATACCAAACTAAAGGGAATTGTCACTGCACTGGAAGAGGGACTGAAATTACAGAGTGAGCCAGAGAACAGAGGGAGATGGACACATTTAGATAGGATAAGATTTTATTTAGATAAATGCCTTGTAACACAGGGAAAACTAACATCCAGCACCAGTGCAAAATGAAAAGCATTTGCTTAAAGAGCACAACCGTAGGATTTGGGAGTAAGAAGTGGTTAGCAATAGGAAAGGAGCTTGCAGTGCCATATAGCTATGAGGCAAATGTTCTGGAATGCAAAATACAGAGACAGTTGTAAAAGCATGGAAGTAACAGGGGCTCTGAAAAGCCCTACTTGAACTGCTGTATGACAGTACAATTCTGTCTGCTTGGCTCCAAGGAGATTATAAATATATTGGAGAGTCTGAAATGCAGAGATGAGCAGCAAAAAGAATAAAAAGATTTGAGCCTCTAGGAAGAGCTTAGGGAAACAATTTGTACAATGCGAGGGGGAAAGAGGGAAATAAGAAAAATGTAAGGAGGTAGTAGCAGTAGTAATAATAACAACAACATCCCCATCATTGTGAAAGGCCATAAACAAGTGAGTAGCTTGAAAGGAAGAGTTATATTAGACATTGGGATAATTCAGCACCAACCTGATTTGCTAGGCAACAGACTTTCCAGCCCTTACCTGGACAGTTCGTTTAATCTACAGGAACTCACATGCCTATCTTAAAAGTCTCTTTCTTTTTCATAGTATCCACTCAGTCTACCAATGTACTTTGTAAAATGAATAATGCCTAATAGGAAATAAGCCATCTACCAGAGTATCATAAGTTGTCCATGTATACAGGTCACACGTGGTGACTTCTAACACCACATGTTTTCAATTTCTCTGCTTTCTAAAAATGCACATAATGTATCTAGTGAGAGACCATATCAGGATGTTATCCTGATGTTTACATGAATGATGGATAACAGAAATGATAACTGCATATCTGAAATATATGACATATGACACTGCAACTTGCAGAATATGTTCAGACCATATGCAAGCCAGAGAGGACTTGTTACAACAGCTTTCAATTAACAGACCAAATGGTCATTTGTGTTCTTTGGAAAAGTTGTAATTGTGCTTATAAAAGAAGGACAACTGACCTTGGTCAGAGCAGGAATGAGAATGTGTGTCCTCTTTTTTTTATTCAGGTTCACTGGTCCTCTTTGGAGTTCCTGCCCCTGACATTCGTAAGTTTGCCACTTGTGGGTCCAAGATATGAGACAATCCTCTTGGAGATGGCTGTAGGGGTTCATTACAAGTGCTATACGAATTTTTCCAGTAACCTTGACATCTAATCTTGGATTTTTCTGCTCCCAGAAGATTCACGGTGTCTAAAATATTCAGCAGAACCTTGAGAGGATTCTTTTAGAGACCTCTTGCTCTACAGTCACAAAGGGAGTAGGATATGGTTTGCTTCATGATATGCCTCTTTTGCATATTCTTGGATGTGAAGGAAAGGGCCAGTCTGCTTTTCAGGTTATAGGAGTGTTCTCTAAGCAGACATTCCCCCCCACCCCCCTTTCTCTCCAAAATTCACCAGGAAGTTGCTTTGAAATTGCTCTTCCTGCCGGGTAGAGTCCCCGTCCCTGACACACGCCAGGGGAAGGAATTGCTAAACAAGTCTTGATCAACAAGCTGCTGAAAGGGTCTGATGAAGCAAGAAGTGAGCAACAAGGGAAACCTTCATTTAGGACACTCCTATACTGCTCAGCAAGGTAGGTTCTTCAGGGACTGCTCTTCATATAATCAAGAGAAAACCTGCCTGCACTTTAATTACAGAGAACCATGCTTCATGGCTGCCCCTAAGCCCTTCTTCAAGAGCAGGCTAAGTAGAGCAACCTGTCATCAAATATAATAATGATTCACAGAAAAAAATCACTTTTGTGTTTTAAACACTGAACAAGGAACATTATTAGTATAACAGAGGGGGAGAGGGTAGTATCATCTTACCTATACATCCTCTAATTCACTACAGAGTTCCTGCCCAGAACCATCCTCAGCCTCTCTCACCAAACTTCTTCCTACAGGATTTAAAGAAACCATGCAATAATCTTGCAGTGCACTGTAGCAAGCTTCCCATGATCTGTTCCTCCATCTGAATCTCTTTAGGCTTCTCTGACACCTTGTCCTTGCTACCAAAGTCAGCTGTAGGGGTAAGAGGTTCTAACGCAATGCCTCATAAAAGCAAATCTGTTGGTCAATTGCCAATCCGATGCTATACAGAAAGAGCATCTAGAAATTCAAATAGAGAAATGCAGAAAACAGGATGAAACTAAAAAGCCCAGTGATTCTACTGTTCTGCAGGTGAAGAGGTAAACTACCCCTGGCAGCTTTAAAGAATGAAAGCAGCTGAGAGGCTCTCAATTAAGAAAGGGTCAGTCCTGAACCACCAATGCTCCAGGGAGACTGGATCTGCATACAGAAAAGAACACTGTGTTTTACTATTGTGTTTTCAAATGCACAATAACAGTAAAGCACAGATTCTACCTGCTTGACCCCTCAGGTCTGCTTGCTGAGATAAAATCTTCTACATATGCAATGGACTGGGCCAGGAGCTAATTTCCCCAAATAGGCTTGAGAAGCAATATTTCTTATCTTACTCTTATTGTTCAAGAGCATTTCAACAACTAATCCACAATTCAGCTCACTCCTACTGAATTTTTTAAATTCATGGACAATTTAATTTATATTCTTTTCCCAGGATTTTCATTGGTCCAAATTTTCCCAACCAGAATTGCCCTTGAGCAACCAACAACAGAAAACATTCTTCTATTGCAATTTGATTTGCAGACCAGATTGATAAATCCAAACCTGAAAGAACTTAGTTCCTTGCTCTACCCACTGGAATCCACTCTTGTTTCTTTAGATAGTTTATCATTTTTGGAAAAAAGACTTACTCTAATAAAAATGTCTAATGTGTGCTAGCACAGAGATTCCATGATAAACCCTGTTGGAAAAGCCTTCGCTAAATCAGCTGGACAGCCTACACCTATATTTTATAATGTCTGCTATATGTATTGGGAAACAACTAAGATATCATGATGACAAACCAAATTTTAAAACCTTGTCCATACTTGATTATTGCTTCCTCTGTATAGTTTAAAAAAAATGAGAAGTCCAGTCTATTTTTGTAAGCACCATATTCATATGTGCTGCCATAAACACTCTGCTTAAAACTAATTATCGACTCCAGGCAAGATCCAGAGAAGCACTTTAGGCATCTCTAACTTGGACATCAGAATGCCTAAAAATTAGATATCTGGTCCCAACAGTGTGATCCAAAGAAACAATTAGATGTCTAGGCCCCCTGTATGATCAATAAGGACAGTTAGACATTTTTGAAGGGCTATTCAAAGAGCCCAGGTGCTGAGGAAAAACGCAGGCAATGGGGAAGACTAAGTATAAGAGTGTGCCTGAATTCCCATCCCTGCCTGCTGCTCAGAACTGCAAATTAGACACCTCCATTTGCTCAGGATTCAGCAATGAGTCGCCTTTTCAAGGTAAGCACCAGACGCTGACAATAGTACCCACTTTTCAGATAATAGTCTAGGGGTTAGAGCACTTTTCCAGGAAATGGGAAACATGGAAACTGGGCCTTCCTCAGCCTGAGGAAATTCAGACCCACTGCGTCCATTTCCCAGGGAAGGCTCCTAAACCACCAAGCTATCTAACAGCGAGGTTGGAAGAATCCTCAACCCTCCTGCTGATTCTGGGAAATGGTGCCACCAAGAATGAATCAGTCACACAACCAAAAGGAATACAAGCAAGAGGGACCCTAAATCTGTAACTCTGGGGTTAGACACTTAGCTGGGAAGGGTGATGTAGTAGGAGTGGAACAGAGATGCATACAGCCATCCTTGTTATGACTTCCATAGTGGCACTGGGCTGTCAGCCTATCTCCTCCCTCTTACAATGCACTCAAGTCCACCCAAGTGTCTCCCTGACTTGGTCTGCACTCTGGCAGTTTGTGGGCTCCTCTTTCTCTCTTCTTTTCCTAGAGAGAGGGATCAGGACTATTTCTGATACCATCGGGTGAGAGTGAAACAGAGACATGCAGCCATCTCTGTTATGGCCTCCAAAGGTGAGGCCTGGGTTCCAGCCCTATCTTCATAAAAAACTGTCATGCGTGGAACAAGACTGACATTTTCCATTCAGTTAGAGACCAACGTGCAGACCAATGTCCTGCCACAGAGCTTTGCAGAAATGCTTCTTAAAAAAAAAAGCATGAATAATCTGTCATTCTGTGGTTTTAAAAACAAGAGCTCCCATGAGCTTAAAAACATATTTACCTTTTAAAATAAAACTAGGCAACAGGTATTGATTGATAGGTAATGTAAAAAATGAGAGTATCTATATTCTCATGAGACAAACAGCAAACCACCTTTGCATATGCTGTTTATGGTGGGAGATCAGACTGCAATAAAAGTTTTAGGTACTACAAATATTTGCCTGACGAATATGAGCATCTCCATAACATCTGTGTTGTTTGTTCACATCTAAGCAATGGGTTTACCACTTAAAAGGTTAAAGTGTTTAAAGACGTGATAGTTCTGCTGATTTTCCAAAGATTACATTTTATGAAAAAGCCAGTCCTTCTTGCTGCCCAAAATACTTGTGGTTCTAGCAGCTTTTTCCAGTAAATGACATCCAGCATTTCTCTTTTTCGGTGGCCTGCTTGAGAGAGACAATGCCTGATTTTCAGGGGTGGAAAGTCTAGTATTTTTGAAGTATCAGGGAAGTCCAAGGCCTTTTTTTTTTTTTTTTTTTTAAAGAATTCTATTCCAACTGCAACAGCAATAATTCAACTGAGGAGTCTGGTTTCACATTTCTTACTTGAAGAGTGTCTAATACTCTAAGTTCCCATGTCTCTCTCTAGCTGAATTACTACTACTGCTAAATGGGCTACAGGGTCTGTGAGAGGATACTATGACCAAGCATGGATCAGCAGCAGCCAATAAGATCCATGCAAATCTTCCGTGCTTTTGAAAAACAGCATGTATTAAACATCCCAAAATGGTCATTCAAAATTGCAACAATGCAGAATTAGTGAAAATTGTACCATCCATATTTAACAAAATGAAACATCAGGAACACCTGCTAAATTATGTTTTCCAGGAGTTACAAAAATGCCTTATTAACTTCCAAAGATCTCCAGCATTTATTTCTTCTAAGAAAGGAAAAGAAACAGCAGCACAACTCCAAGCTTATAGATGCCTGTGCAAGTGAATTATTCCAACAGAGTATTTTCTCTTCCTGTGCAGCTCATTAGCTAACTCTTCTTTTTTCCTACACAAACTACCATGACCTTTCCACTGTCTGCTGTAGCTGCAATAGTCTCTAGTAATATGGCTTTACTAACTTTATCCCCATGGCTGTGCAATTCTATGGAGTTATCCAAACAAATCACCATGCATTTCCTTGGACATCCATGTGTACAACTGTGTAGTTATCACTACGTAGTTGTATGTATTATGTTATACTTTCAGTGCCTGGTTAGGACACACAGATTTTAATTCAATAAACTACAGGCAAAAGTCGACTCTGGGTTATCTATTTGCCATGACCACGGGTTTAATGTTGTGTTGCTTGTTTTCTTTTTCTTTTTTTAATTCCCCAAGCACAATAGTGTATTATGTGCCTTATAAAGATAAGACTAGTTCACCCTATAAAACCACCAAGTTCAGCAGATCCATTTACCAAGCTTGAGATTCAGGACACCTAGCAAATACAGGGCAGCTATTTCACCATTCCTATGAAACCCAAGTTTCAGCAGAGTTGAAATTTGAGGAAGAAAACAAGAGGAAGGAAACTGAGGCAATGAACTGAGTGATCCAAACCCAGATCACAAAAGTTGAAAGTTTCATAATGCTATAGATAGATCTAATAGCTACTCAGAAGTCTGGCTGCAGAGCCTACAGCATTTAAAAAAAAATCAAACTATTTTTAGCACTGCTAACAGGAACTCAAGAACTGAAACACCAGAATTTTGGTGCATATCTTTAGGTACAGTCAGGATGATTATCCCAATTCTCAAACCTGGTCACTCAGTTCACTAGAAAAAAAGGTGGGTGGGATTGGGGTTGAGGCTGTGACAAGAAAGAAGGAACTGAGTTCAAAAGAACAGCAGTCTTTACAGTCTTGTATTATTAATGCATAGATCAAAGTATATAAAAGATTATGATCAATCTCTTCTAAGCACTGCCAGAAACATATCACCTTTCTACATTTCCTCCATAGGGTAGAGCAATAGCCCAGTGGGGCTCCCTGGAATCAGACACATCGGAGAATGAAGCTGTCTAGGGCATCACCATACAACAGGGATAGATAAGGGATGAAAATTTGGAGAACTTCAAAGTTTTATTTTTAAAAGTATGTTTTGGGAAAAATAAACAAACCATGACTAAAGGCCCCTCTTTCCCTGCTGCCGCTCAGAATACTGAGCATATTATTATAAAGGTAATTCAGTTTTTAGAGTTTTGTAGGTCACCAAGAGTGCCATTAATTGCTACACTTGCTTTCTATTTCCTAACTGTCCTTTCATCCATGATAGGCCTGTATCTTGCACCCTGGGGTTGCCTAGTTTCCTTGGTATCAGGTTATGAATCACAGCTAGAGCAGCTATCAGTAATTTTCCACATCTATGCTTGTGAATTTTTCAAATTGTTCAAAGTGGCAGAAGTCTGAAGTCTTGATGGGGGGAAGCAGGGAAGGAGGAGGGAGTAAGAAGAGTATTCACCTAGCCTCACTCAAAGTAAATGCCTTCTTCTGTCAGACGCCTGTCCTGTGGATGATATGTAGAGAATGCCAGAGTCTACCAACAGCAGGATTCCTAATTAATAACAAATGTAAGACTAGAATGTAAGGAATGGACTTGCTTGTGCCTATGTGCAATAATTAGTAACATGCTGCATAACATGTGGTATGCGACACTAAGCATGGTGAAATGCAGCTCAGTCAAGCTGTGGCTGAGTTTAGACTGTCTGAAGCAACATGGGATTTTCATTTAAATTGTCGATTTAAAAAAAGGAATGCATCACAGTACATATAAAAAAAAACTAGACACATGGACCTGGATGGTTTGTATTAGACCAAAAAACTAAATCCAGACACATGGCTTCTAACAGCTTAATGGGTTTTAAATCAAACATCATGATGCAAATTGAGGACCAAAATTTACATGTAACGAAGACTTTGGAGAAAAATCTCTTATTGAAAGTCTGGGAGAACATAACTGGGAACATAAAACAGTGCTCCACCGGCCACAGCAGAAGGAAATCTAGTGCAAATGCATACAACGGGCCATGTTCTGGTGAAAAATATGTGCAATTTTTTCAGAGAAATGATGGCGAGGAAAGAGAGGGCTTTGATACAGTAAGGGTTCCTCTGGAGAGACACCCACCTACCTTATTATAAATCTAAAACCTTACGACTCATCCGTTACTATAAACTGGGTTT
Source organism: Gavialis gangeticus (assembly GCF_001723915.1). Classification (NCBI taxonomy): domain Eukaryota; kingdom Metazoa; phylum Chordata; order Crocodylia; family Gavialidae; genus Gavialis; species Gavialis gangeticus. The sequence goes on from NW_017729022.1 coordinate 68,174,353, forward strand.
GAGAACACTTTTTGTGTCCATCTCACCTACCCTCTTTCAGATGTCACCTCCACCTCCACTGTTTTGATTTCATGGGAAGTCAAGACTATAGGCCAAGACATGCCTGCCAAGGCAAGCCTGCCCACCCTGTGAGGTGGGGGTGTGTTTGTGGAGGAGGTGCAAAGCATCCTGGGATGCTGGGGGATTGTCAGTTACCTTGAATCTGGAAGGGATCTGGGACAGAAGTTCAATAAACCAATTTAACCTAAAATCAGTTAAGTCTGATACTACATTCATCCAGGTGCATCTTAAACTGGTTTCAGCAATTTTGAAAGCAGTTTGTGCGCACTCAACTTCTCTTGTGTTACAGATTTGAACCAGCTTCTGATCACTTATACCAGCTTGTGTGTTATTTCTGTCTCTAGCCAAAGTTGATCCCCTTTCCCCCACCCCAGCAACTGTGAGGTTAAAGTGGAGCTGCTGTGGTTTCCAAGGTCTTGTCCACACTGCCTCCAAATAGCACTACAGCACTATAGCAAAGCATATAGCATACCCACTCCATAAATGCACTAGCTCCCAAAACTCATCCAATGCAACTGTCTTACTGTGGCACTAGGCAGATGCCAATAAGCACGTGCAAGATACTGCCAACTGGCACTTGCCCTGGACCACTCTAAACTTCAAAACTCATATGATTACCTGCTTTAGCATGGACAGAGACAGAAAAGCATGCCGCGCTT
>NW_017729022.1:68180071-68181876 GCF_001723915.1 Gavialis gangeticus
TACAGATTTGAACCAGCTTCTGATCACTTATACCAGCTTGTGTGTTATTTCTGTCTCTAGCCAAAGTTGATCCCCTTTCCCCCACCCCAGCAACTGTGAGGTTAAAGTGGAGCTGCTGTGGTTTCCAAGGTCTTGTCCACACTGCCTCCAAATAGCACTACAGCACTATAGCAAAGCATATAGCATACCCACTCCATAAATGCACTAGCTCCCAAAACTCATCCAATGCAACTGTCTTACTGTGGCACTAGGCAGATGCCAATAAGCACGTGCAAGATACTGCCAACTGGCACTTGCCCTGGACCACTCTAAACTTCAAAACTCATATGATTACCTGCTTTAGCATGGACAGAGACAGAAAAGCATGCCGCGCTTCACTGCCTACCATGGTCCAGTGGCTGTGTAGACAAGCTGTACGTATGCAATCTGTAAAGGAGCATTATTTTTCTAAGGTACATTTGAATCTTGTGAAGACAGAACCAGGGGCAGCCATTTACTACAAATCAAGATAAATTAATCGCATAAGAATGTGTGTTATGGAGAAGTAAATCTAAGCACTTCAACTGCACTGAGATGCATTTTAATTCAGTTTAACCAGTGCTGTAAAGTGCCTGTTTTCACGACGTATTGTTTGTCATTTTAATAATCTTTATTCTCCCTATTCTTGTTCTGAAAGGATGGCCTTTAAAATGAATGGCAAATAAGGTTCTTACAGTCCACACATCTGGCAGACATTTTAGATTTCTGAAAATTAACAGAACAAGTAAATGCATGCCCTTATTATACTGTAACTACAGAATTGATGCAGATTAATTGCGTGCTCTACCCTTTTAGAACTAAGTCAACTCCAATTATATTCAGCCGTAGGCTTGATCCCATTCATGTCAAGGTCAATAACAAAGCTGTAGAGGTGCACTGATATATTGGTGGCATGTCAGATTGGCACCAATAAAAGAAAAAAGTTAACATTATCAGCAATCAGCTTCTTTTGGCTAGTGTAGCCGATAACGTCACCAACAAATGCCACATTCATGCATGCAGCCACAGCATACACGTGGCCAGGAATGCAGCCACAGCATACACGTGGCCAGGAATACAGTCAAGCAGCTTCAAGAACAACATCCAGCCGGTAAGTCTGTGGAGGGGAAGGGTCTGGGAGAGGGAAGGGGCATACGGTCTCCATGGTGAAGAAGCAGTGGTGCAGGGGAAGGGACAGGGGCAGGCACTGCCCAGCCAGGGTGATGAATGCAACCCTGGGGCTGGGAGCAGGACGGAGCCATGGGCCCCAGCATCACAGCATTCACGAGCCATCTGCTACCTACAGATATGTAGAAATAAACATTTAAACCTGTGTCTATGTCTGATCTCCGAATCTCTCCGAACTGATTCAGAGGGTTCTAATTCAATTCGGAGAGATTCAAGGGTCCTCTGATTCAATTCAGATTCAGAGATTCGGCCACCAAATCGGGCTGAATCAAATCAGGGGACTGAAGCTTCACACAGCCCTAGTAATCACCCCTCCCAGCGCTGCTAGTGCCTACCCCCAACCACCCTGAGAGCAGCCTCAGCCCAGCCCCTCACCGGGAGTAGGATGGCACAGTTCCTGGCCCTAAGCCAGCAGCAGGTAGCTCGCCCTCACCTCATGCACAAATCCAGGGGGAGCCTCCTGTAAATTGGCTATTAGATCAGTATAGGAATCAGCCAATATGGCAATCAGCCATTGGTATCGGCCAAGAAAATGTTTATCAGTGCAGCCCTACAAAACTGACACTCACTTGAACACAGCAGAATTCAACATTAAGGCA
>NW_017729022.1:68182029-68184231 GCF_001723915.1 Gavialis gangeticus
AGGGGCCATGCCCCCCCCTCCCCCACCACCCTGGTCAGTCCACCACTGCATCAAGGATCACTGACACCTTTCAGAATCAGGGAAGCCAAACGAAGTGCCAGATGTCCACATGTGAGCAGCTACATATGTATTTGCCCACAAATTTGTGAAGATAACAGTTTCACAAATCCCACAGCAGCTTCCCAACAGCTGTCTGCATTGAAACCTTGGCGTACAATATTTGCTGCTTTTATACATTTTTCCATTGATTTTTTGTTCTTTTCTGAGTAATAAAATCAAAATTAAACCCATTCTCCCCTAATCTCCAAATACTGTACTTTTAGTTTGTATTACAGTTTCACACCTGCACACAGGGACTTGTCCAGCTTTTTTGTCTCTATACATTTCTATCAAAAGACAACATTTGGTCATTTTGTCCGGCAATTAAAACATAAAGCAATGTGGAAAGCACTTGCAGGTACAGCTCCTTAACAGGCACTCTGTAAGGAAAAACTAGATATTTTTTTCCATCAGAAAAAGCTGAGATCCTTCAGGCCTAGACACACTTTGCCCACGACAACAGATTCCTGTCACACCATCCCTGGGTCCGTTAGGGACATCATGAATTAAACTTTTACGTTGTCAGCCAGACACTTTAGGAAGTCTTTAGGAATTCTGTGTACATTAAAGTAAAAAGTAAAGTAGGATTCTAGATTCCTATAACATGACAAATAGTTACTCTTGCCTTGAGCCCTCCAGCCTTTGCCAATTCTCTGAACCCCTGCTTTTTCTTTATGACAAGCTCAGATGGGTTAAGGCTGGCTGATAATGCACAAATACAGCTCACATTCCCATCAAGTTTAGATGCTTACTTTATTTGGACCAGAAAACTTTTGTGTTTAACAGCCTTTGACATCAAGACAAATCCCCCTCATTTGCTGAGCTAAGCATTGCTCCTTGGCTAGGGTTTCTGGCTCTCTTTGGTGTCAGCAGGTACAGAATTTCTAGATGTGATCAACTGTTTTACTGTAAATTTACAGCCATTCTCAAAGGAATTGGCAATTAAGTTACATTTTGTCTGAGCTAGCTCCTTGGGTCTTAGCTGCTCTTGCACTGGGCATCTAAACAGAAGTGGGAACCGCCACTGCAGGGGAGGCCTAGACTTCAACAAAAGCGCATCCAGAGATCTTCTCCTTTGGCTCCAGTTCTTAAGGCCTAACCAGATGGAAGGCTGCATACACATTATGAAGGACTGGACAAGTAATTTCAGCCCTCAGCCCTGCAATTTTCACTCAAAGTTGGATTATGCTACTGAAGCACTTAGTTCGCTCTCTTTTTGGCTTCCATAAATCTTTTCTCCTCTGAAATCTGGTTTCCTTCTCCCTAACTAAACCTGAGGGGGGAAAAAAAGATACATTTGCTTCCACTTCACATAACAAACAGCAGCAGTACTCAAAGGTGATGTCAACAGAGAAGGAATTTTTCTTTGCCTCTTAGTTTCTTTTACTCTTCATCAGTGATTTTCAACCTTTTTAGACCCAAAGCACTCCTCAGAAAATGCCAGCTCTGTGTTTTCACTGTAGAAAACTAGTAGAGATTTTTTTTCTGTGGCAAAAAATTCAGAAAGACCACAAGAGGACAGAAAGTTTTCAACATAATGAATTCCTATTTGAAATCTCTAGGTTTATCTTGAGAATCACATTTGCACATGTAACAGTGCTAAACACTGTGTAGTACCTCATGACACCCTTGAAAGGATCTTAAGATACCCCAGGGTGCTGCAGCACCCTAGCTAAGAACCATTGCTCTAAACATTGCACAGTGTTGGAGAGAAAAATATCAGGAAATACTCTCTGTAAGACAAATACAAGACTGAAGAAAAAAGGGACAAACAGTAAACATTTACATTGGAGATTTGTATTTGTCTGCACTGGACAAGGACCTTACTATTGCAGCGGCACAGCAGAACTTCAGTCTGGGTAACTAGGGTCTACTTTTGATTCCAGTATAGGATACCCATGTAGCAAAACCCCCAGTTTTTCTTTTTTTATTTATTTTAAAATGCATTCCCTCCCATTCCCCAACCATTTCTGACTTTTTCTCTCCCTCTCTATTCCCTATAGATAAGTGTAAGTAAGCTAAGATGTAGGATAAGCTTTAACATTTTATTTTAGGTAGTAAGTTTTATTTTTCTCTCCCCTCTTTGCAAATAAGTGCCCTGCT
>NW_017729022.1:68186174-68187598 GCF_001723915.1 Gavialis gangeticus
TTTTTTTATTTATTTTAAAATGCATTCCCTCCCATTCCCCAACCATTTCTGACTTTTTCTCTCCCTCTCTATTCCCTATAGATAAGTGTAAGTAAGCTAAGATGTAGGATAAGCTTTAACATTTTATTTTAGGTAGTAAGTTTTATTTTTCTCTCCCCTCTTTGCAAATAAGTGCCCTGCTATTTTGATATAGAGATCCGATTTTTAAAAGTGATAATTATTATGTCTATATTGATTTTTTACTGCTTTTATATTGTGTGATTACTGTTTTAGGCCTATATATACAAGTTAGCATAAGTCATGTCAAGTTTCCATCTTGTAAAGTCAAGCCTCCATCTTATCCCCATGCCTGGTTGTGTTACCTGTAAGTCATGTAACTTGGTTCCTGAATGAATGGGGATGAATGAGGGTTCTTGAGAGACAATGGCAGTAGGTCTAAAAATAGCTCCTTCTGAATGACCAAACCATCAACACCAATACCTGGACCAACGACCCAGCCATTGGAACAACCTCTGCATTCAAAAAACAAAAGATGAAACAACCCACCATCGTGCCAAGCTGCACATGCTCAGTAATAACACCTGTAACCTCTGGAACAGGACTGACCTTGCCTGGACAGGCCCTCCCCTCCCCATAGGAGATCAGAGGTAGTCTGCCCCATAAAAAGGGGTAGTGAAGACTAACTGCTTGGGACGCCCTCCCCATCTGGACCAGCACCATGCCACACCACCTATCCACACAGAGGCCCTGCCGGCGACCCCCCCTCTGGACAACACCTACTGGACAAAGACCCCTTTCCAGCCTGGATAGGTAGCTATCACCCCCACACTCTCTTCAACCAAGGACTTGGACTCTGCTTCTCTTCCCTACCTGGACACCAACCCTTGCACTGAGTCTCTTTCTCCTGCTGCCAGTGTGCATGTGTGCGCGCCAATAACTTCATGGGGCTGTGTAGTGTGTTGTCTGTGTAATAAAACTGTTATTTGGACCCCTAAGTTGGGTTTTGCTTTACTATGGTTTGGCCCTGCTCCAATCTCTAACTTCTGTCTCATTTCTCCCTCTCCTGCTTCTGGCTCACTGCCACCTCCAACACCTGTCCTGAGCTCCTCTCTGCCTGCAAACCCCCTGTTTCTTTGCCACCATCTTATCCCCACTGCCTTTTCCACTGAGCTCCCAGGTTTCTGCCTCAGTTTCTTTCATGGCTGTCTCCTCCTTGCCGCCACTTATCTGCCCCCCCCTAATATCTCAGCTGTCTGCCTCAGTTTCCAGCCCCAAGCTCCCAGGTTTCTGTCTCTCTCTCTTTCCTGGCTTTCTCCTCCTTGCCACCAGGCTTTTTTTTTCTCCTTGCACCAGTGACCTCAAGTAACCCTGGGGCCACTTAACCTTAAATAAACCCAAGCCTCAGTTCCTCAGCCAGCTTCTCT
>NW_017729022.1:68188349-68189913 GCF_001723915.1 Gavialis gangeticus
TGCATGTGCCTAGGCTGGGTGGGTGGGTGGGTGTGTGTTTGTGTGTGTGCGTGCGTGCGCGCGCACCTAATTGATGTGTGTGTCTGTATATGTGCAATTGTGTCACACCCTCCTGTCTAACAGCACAATATTGAGATCCTGAGAGCTGGCCTGACCCCACAAGGCAACACCCACATGGCATTAGTTTCACTGAAGGCAGACAGGTAAATGGATTTCCCGTCTCATCAACTTCACAGAAATTCACAAAACTATGAAATCAGATGCAGTGCTAAACTGTAGGGGACAACCTCAGTGCTGAGACAAACAGATGCAGCAGCTATTTGAATCAAAGTGCCCTTTTACACCAGCAGTGAATTTAATCCAACAAGTGGCTATACTTTGAGGTCCCATGATAAAAAGCTATAGAAAGATTTATTCACATGTGTTCACAGGCAGATGAAATTTCCCAACACAAAATTAACCATATAAAATATGAGGCTTATACTCAACTAACTAACAATCTGCATGGCACCCTGAGACAGTGAGCCTATCTAAAATGACTACGTGGAGTGGAAACTTGCTAGCAATTATAGATAGAAAGCATCTAGTAACAGGATTGCAACAGACTATTGTATCTCACAATGGAAATGGCATATCTGCTAGATCTGAATAGCATCCATGGGAGCATCTTTAAAAATGAGTGACATAGCATAGCTTTGACATAATAAGCACTTACATTTGATGCCAGTCACTCACACTGTGGTAGTTCAAGTGCATATATTCTGAGGACTGCTTCCATCAATAGCAGCACTCGAAATATAAACAGTAATGTCACTAAAAATTGGCTAGAAAGCAAAGCGCAAAATGAAAGTTCAGCCATAAGATATGTTTTTCAAATTATCACACAGATGTAACAGAAACCAGCCAGTAAATCACTGTGATTAGCAGAAGGGTATATGTATGTTTTCTAGGTCAACTCATGACAATTTGAGAATACATATGTTCAGAAGCTTATCTGATGCATTTCAGTCTAGCATCACTGACTTCAGTGGCACTATGCCAATGTTCAACAGCTGAGGATCAGACCATAATGAATATGATCTAAATATAACACCAATAGGCTGCTACAATAAAGACAGATATAAGGAAGATCACTGCATTCAAGTTCTAGGAGGACTAGGGCTAAGTACAGACCATCAAAAAGCCTGAGGCTGAATCGATTCAATCTATGCAGTTTAGTCTAAACTGCACAGATTAAATTGAAACAGAAGTGAACAGACATTTGGGAAATGCTGCCACATGCCTACAGTGGCTTAGGTCAGAAGCCAGGACACGCTACAATACAGCTCTCTGGCTGTGTGTTCACTTCCTCTTCTTGCTGCCCCCAAGGTCTCTGGGATTTGCAGTCCAGAATTACAACAGCAGGACTCTGTAGGGTTGCTCATCACTTCCTCTTCCTGCTTCCAGGTGCCTCTGGAATTTGTGGTCCACAGTTGCAGCCAGCAGAAAGTTTGGGTGGGGGAAGGGGTGTTTAGCCTCCCACCCTGGTCCTAAACCCCAGCTGGGGTTATCTGGGGGGGGGGGG
>NW_017729022.1:68189923-68192170 GCF_001723915.1 Gavialis gangeticus
GTTTAGCCTCCCCCCCTGGTCCTAAACCCCAGCTGGGGTTATCTGGGGGGGGGGGGGAGGGCAGTCCCCCCATAGACTGGGCTGCATCCGCAGCTGGACTTGCCCCACCCCCACCCCCAACCCTCTTGTCAGCCGGCCCTCACTGCTCCAACTAGGGAGCAGAGGGGCAGGGCCAGCCCTGCTCTCTGAAGCAGACAGCACAGCACAGCTCAGGGCTGGAAAGCATGCTAGGCTGCTGGGGGACTCTAATTTAACTTGAACCAGGAAGGGGTCTGGGACAGAAGTTTCATAAACCAGTTTGACCCAAATCAGTTAAGTCTGATACTACATTCAACCAAGATTATCTTAAACCAGTTTCAGCCATTTTGACACTGGTTTATGTGAACTGAGCTTCTGTTCTGTTACAGGTTTAAACCAGTTTCTGATCACTTAAACCAGTTTATGTGCAACTACTGTCCCTAGCCTAGAAGACTAGAAAGCAGAACTTTTTGAAAGGTTCATAATGAAACCTGAAGCTATGAATTCAAGTTTTGGTTTCAAGTCCAATTTTGCTTTTTCATATCCAAGGACAAAAATTCAAGAAAGAGGTTAGTAGAGAAACCAACCAACATTTACACGCATCCCTCAAAAACTGAGACCACCAAGCCTTGTACAGTTCACAAATCAGATTATGATTCTGAATTGTTTTGAAGAAACTTAATATCGAATGCCCTGGCTCCCTGATTCCAAAACATGACATAACCCTCTTACCCCAAGGCTAGGGACAGATATTACACATAAACCGGTTTAAGTGATCAGAAACTGGTTTAAATCTGTAAGAGAACAGATATTCAGTGAACATAAAACAGTTTGAAAATGGCTGAAACCGGTTTGAGATAAACATATTTGAATATAGTATCAGACTTAACTGATTTGGCTCAAGCCAGTTTATGCAATGTCTGTCCCAGACCCCTTGCTAGTTTAAGTTGCATCAGACACCCCCAGCATTCCAGCATGCTCTCTGGGATGGGTGGGGCTCTCTGCTCCACAGCAGGGCTGGCCGCTCCCCTCTCCTCCCCGGCTGGTGCTTGGTACAGACTTGCAGGCACAGAGCGTCTGCCTGGCTTCTCCCTGCTAAGCAGGAATTATTCCCCCCTCCCCTCTGCCTCAGGCAGACACCTCAGCGTTGGCTAGCAGACCACATGCTGGCTATGGTCCCTGCTGTGGGAGAGGACAGAGGCAGACAGGCTTTTTGGAGCTAATCAACAGGTAGCTCAATGGCCTTCCTTGGAAGAGCTGTTTAAGAAGAGCTCCATTAATTAAGGGAGAGAGGCTTTGTTTTCTTAATGAGTTCATAAACACCGAGTTAAACATGATAAACATTCCCTGCTGGGGGGAAATGATCAGAGCATCCTGTACCGCCTGGCCACTCCCCCCTCAGCTCATCTCTGTGCAAGGGAAGGGAGGGCTGCTCTAGTGCCGCCTGCCCCCCGCCCCGGGTTCTAGCCTGAGCCACTGCAGGCATATCCTTGCATTTCTGGGATGTCTATCTGGGTTACAAACTGTTTTAGCCTAGACAGGTTGGACTAACCTGCAAAGATTGAATCAGTTCAGGCTCAGGCTTTTTGAATGTCTGTCTCTAGCCCAGGGAGAAGAAAGTCTGCTGACATTATTAATAGTTGGTGTGCTTCTGAGTTTTCTGACTACTGATGACCCACAGTATATACAAAATGCATTGTAATATATGCAGGCAATGAAGGAAATATTAACATGTGGCCCAGTGCACACATCCACAGGAGGCCTCAAATGCCTCTACACAAGTGCTCGTAGTATGGGAAACAAGCAGGAGGAACTTACCCTCCTGCTAGCTGACACCAACCCAGACATAGTGGGGCTCACTGAAACATGGTGGGACCCAACGCATGACTGGGTGGTGAATATCAAGAGCTATAGGCTGTACAGGAGGGATAGGACAGGGAGGAAAGGTGGGGGCGTGATGCTCTACATTAAGGAGGAATATATATCCTTGTCAATTAGCAAAGAATCAGAGGAGGGGCACTCTGAAGTGCTCTGGGTTAGAATACAAGGCAGTCGCGGGGAAAGAGACTTAACAGTGGGGGTCTACTACAGACCACCCAACCAAGGGGAAGAGCCAGACCAGGAATTCTTAAGTCAGCTCACAGAGGTAGTTAGGTCAAAGGACGTGGTCATCATGGGTGACCTGAACTTTCCAAACATCTGCGGGGAAGAGCAGTTAGCCAGGTCTGA
>NW_017729022.1:68194502-68204687 GCF_001723915.1 Gavialis gangeticus
ATCTGCTCAGGTCCCTTCCGATCCTAGAAACTATAAAACATATGTGAAAATGCAGTAGAGGAATTCCAAAGAGTACTAAGTGTCAGATTAATTCTGTTCATATTAAATCAATGGCAGATTGCTCAGTGACTTCACTGGAAGCAGAACTTGAACCCAGATTCATACCTCAGAGTCAGCCTGCTCCTGTCTGCCATACACAAAGGAAAAAATGCTCCATGTTTAAATTCATACTATATATTTTGCAAAATGAGACAGCCCCTTTTCTCTGACCCAGCCTCTTCTGAAACAGTGTAACTATATAAGGAAAAAAAAGAATCAACCTCTAGAAAATATCTTGTTTTGTATAAACTGGTTGCCCATCACAGCAAAAAACGGAAATAAACACAACATTAATAAATGCCTGTCTTGCTACAAAATGGCTGAACACGTCACCTGCTATTTCTATAACAATTTTAAAAGATAAAACCAAACAATTCTTCCTTCTTTTTTAAAGAAAAAGAAAGTTACCCCTTCAGTGAATAGCTGCCACTTAAATTCTGTTCAGAAACCTACTTATCAATTTCAAAGGGAGAAACGAAGGTCCATTATAAAGTACCTTTTAAAAATGTATTCCTTCCCTTTCTATCTGAATCTCTATTCTTGATGCATAACAAAAGGGAGAGAGACACAATTTTGATGCCCATTGATACAAAATCAATGGGAACTTTGCCTCCCAAAAGAGAATGTGATTGGATTCTTAGGGTAAATTTTAAACACAGTCATTAAGGCTTTTAGCTGCATGACTCCTATTGAGTCTCCAGCTCTGTACTCAAAATACAGACACCAATGGAACAGATAAATGAGAGCACAAGAAATGGCTATGTCAGAAGCATGTATTCCAAAAATGCCAAGAAAAAAACCGGAAGTTTCATTGGGTATAAGGGGCACCCACTCATTGCATGTCAGGGAAGGGCAAAAGAATGGGGGCCTTAAATAAAAGGTGCTAGTGACAAGAGCCTGTTGGATCCTTCATGCTCTCCCTCCAGTCTATGGATGTTCCCTGGTGGGGAAAGGAGACCAGCAAGTTAACTGGAATCACATCTCTCCAGATTCAGAGCATTTCTAGGAAGATCTCCATGCTATACCTAATGCTAATGTAAGCCAAATTACCTCTCTCTCCACTGCTTTTCAACCCCTCAGATGGGAAGGTATAGTCATGGGTGAGAGCAGCCAAGGCAGTTCCAGTTTGAGCCATGTTAGGAGAGAGAAGGCCCTAGTGAGCAGCAAGGAGGGATAGCCAATCTACAAACCAATTCATAAAACAAAGGACAGAGTCTATGATTTCACCACAGATCCTTTGGTTCCCAGCTGCTAGAAAGTTGTGCTGCCATAGGCACCTGCTGAGGTGTGCTTCGCAATCTGTTCTATACCAAAGAGAGTGTACTAACTTCCCCTCTCACCTCCTGGTTTTGTATGCTTAGCTTCTTTGTTAACAAAACCATTTACAAAGTTAGCCTAAGCTTTTTCCCCAAGCCAGGATGCCATCCCTGCCTTAGGACTGATTAGCCCCCACACCCGATTTCCTGTGACTATGCTCACAGTGTTATTCAGCTGCGCTTTCCTTCAACCTCAAGCTATGTCATCTCTGCCTCTCCTACATGGTGGTGGCAAGCCACTTGCTTCAGTGAGTCAGCAAAACTCACGTAGCAACTTACAGCAAGGTGAAAACCTTCTGAGAGAGAGAAAAGTGTTTCAGGCAAGAACTGACAACTTCCTGGACAGATTCATTGCTAGTATCAACCGCTTGCCTCTGCTGACTTCAATAATACGTTTTACTTTCATACCAGAAAAAAAACAACTGGTCTTGGTAGTTTTAATATACATCATTTCTCAAATGTATTCATTCCTTCCTTCAATTCCCTTGCCCATCATCAACATGCAAATAGAAGACAAAGCCCAAAACATTGGTCACACAATCATGTAGGACTAACAGAACACCCATCTCCTATCATTCATGCTCACATAGAGTATGGACAAATAAGCAAATGATACTAAGTTAAAAGTGGGGTCTTATGTATCATGTGTTGGCTGCTTCCTGTGGTAAATGGAAGCTAAACTGAAATAATTTAGACCTTTTCATTCAGGGATATGCTAATCTGGGTAGTCTTCACCTACCACAGGGAGTGGACACACAAAATACTTACTGCAGAGTAGATGTAGAGTAAAGGTTCCCTTACTTCCTTTCAACTCAGTATAATTTGTTTGCCTGTTTCTACCTTTAACTATGAACATTTCATGTCTCTGCAAGGTAAACAGATGGCCACTGAGGATGGGGCACGGCAATCAAATTCCTTGCATTTGGGAGGTTAAGCTTAAATATCTGTTTTTAACAGACGTTGTTCAATAGCTTTTAATTCCAAGAAAGCCACAATTAATTGTAATACAATATCAGTAAACACAAAGTACACCATTAAAACCTATTATTTCTCCCTCTATATCATCACATTACTACATTATTGATGTAGCAATCCACAGTAATGAAGCAGCATCTTGCATTCTTCTCCCTTGTGAACACTGAGTTTACTGTGCTATGATAAGGATGCCAGATTCAGCTGTGGGGTGGGTTTCCTAGTAGGTCAAAAATTTCAGCACCAGTACAAAAAAAGCTGTATAAAAGTTAAACACCTGTCCTTAATCAAATGCAAACAGCTGGTGTTCCTCTTTGCCTATCTTGTAATAATGCTATCATTTCTAGATACTTGCTCTTGGCTACCATCAATATTTTTATATCGTCTGGACTGACTACATTTTTTCCAAAGAAAAACTGTTTTATAAAGGAGACATAAGAATGCAATAAAACAGAAAATTTGCTTGGAAAATCCGCAGCTTCTCTGACTTTTAAGCAAATAGCCTCATTTTGACAATCTGCCTACTGGGCTACAAATAGACATTGCTAAATGAAGCGCATCATTTGTGCCAAGATGTGTCCCGGTACAGTTGATCTGCTTTACTGGGCAAAAAACACATTGCCCATTGTCTTGCCCATTGATCTTGCAGGACAACAAGTGATGTATTCCTTGCTTGCAGTGACAGGCCCCTGGCAATTTCCAGGGTTCCCAGAGACAGCCAGAGGTATGTCTCTGGAAGTGGGAAACCCCTGCTCCCAGAGACACACCACCAAATTTCTGGGGTGATGTTTCTGGAAACAGGGAAAGCTGGGACTTTCCAGCCGATTGAAAGCTCCAGTCCTGGGACTGCACCAGAGTGCCCTGGCTTTTCCTACTTGCAGAGATGAACCCCTGGCAATCTCCATGGTGAGCCTCTGGAAGACCTTCAAGAACCTTGACCTTCCCTGTTTCCAGAGATGTGCCTTGGAGATTTCCAGGGGTGTCTCTCCAGAAGCAGCAAAGCCAGGCAGGCACTCCCAAGGCTTGAAAGGGCTGATCCTATGCAGAAATTCCTGGGGTGCTCAGGACCAGGCCCCTCAAACTGCAGGACCACCTGCCTAGGGCAGCAGGAGAGTGTAGACAGATTCAGCTGCCCACCCTCTCCCGCCACAAAGCAAATAGGCATCCACTGCAATAACGCAGCACAATTTATTACCACTTTTTATCATGGCTACATCATGGTACAACAAAAGTTGTAGATGTCTATCTGCTGTTGCTTTGTGCTGCCAAAAAAATGTTTGTGGTGGCACAAAAGCAGCAAAAAGTGACATCTGTTTCCATCCTGGGAGAGACAGGGTCCCAACCCAGCTTTCCATGCTGAGGCTAATCGAAGTTTTGCCTCTATCAGGTTTGCTGAATAAAGCTGTAGCCATTGCCATAATTGAGCACTTGAGATCATTAGATCTGGTAGGCCTTACTCATTCACAGGAGTAGACCTATTGAAGTTAATGGGATTAACGTGTGAGAGTAAGGGTTCCAGGAATGATCTGCTCTTCCCATACTGCTCATTCAACAATATATAATTTGATGTGTTAGAAGATCAAAAAATCATCTTCAGATAGCATGCTATGCTTAGAAAGTCTAGGGAGGGAAATGCCTGTGTCCTTAAACATGAGACACTAGGTTCCTTTATAGAATAGCAAATATTAATACTATATCCCTACAATTATCTTTCCCACTTATAACACCAGTAAATTATCTGCCAGCTACTTCTTGAAGCTCTATATTCCTCAAGTTGCCAATATTTTACATTAAAAAGAGCTTATTTTGTTTTAAATTTACCACCTTTCACTTTCATTTAATGTTATGGCTCTGGGCAAAAACTGGAGTGTTGCATCAGTTTCTACTTTGCCATTCTTCACTTGGTCTGCCTCAGCAAATCCCCTCTTACACGGCTTTCCTCCAGACTAAATAACCCTAGTTTTTGTTGACTGTCATCATCTATAAATAATCCCCATCATGCCTCTGGACATTTTCACTGCCCTTTCCTAGCTCTTGCCTGTGTCTACTGTGGTGTCTTTCCAAAGGTGAGATGACCCAAACTGAAAATATTACTCAAGATGCAGGGGGATGTTAATAAGCCAGCAGCTGCATTCTGATTCAATTCCCATATAGTCTCAATATAGTCTCAATATATAGATAGCCTCAGGTAGAGTGCATTACTGTAACAATCTCAAGGTGACAAAGGCATCAATAATGATAGAGAAACCCGTATCTATAGGAAAAGGTTGCAATCTTTGTGCTTAACAATAAATAAAAAGAAAAAAAACCCCAACATCCAGGGACCCAAGTACTACTTGGGCATCCAGGAACAAACCAGCATTTTAGAAAACACCATGTGAACCAATGACAATGTATCAAATGAATAATAAGATTAAGAAAGTCAATGAAATCCCAACAGCAGACTACTTTGGCTATCTCCCATCCCATCAGCACCAACTAGGTCTTCCACCAGCTAGCATCTCAAATCTACTCATTCCACTACCCCAACCTGGTCAGAAGTGTCTGTTCTAATATCATGCTTGCTCATCACCCCGATCTGTCCTTACAAACCTGACCAGCGATTCATACACATGGTGAACAGAGACAACAGCCTATTCTTGCTCAAAGTGAATGAGACTACTTGAATGATTATGAGCCAAATCTTATTCCCTTTCATGCTACTTTCGTACTGTTGTTATATTAAATAATTTTTTTTAAAAAAATCCAATTTTAATAACCAGCTGCTGATACGCACAGACAGCTTCACTGAACTATCTACAAGGATTCCCAGCTTTTGGGCTGTAATAATCTTGCTTAAGTTGAATCATTTATCTTATATCATTGTTTGTGTTATTCCTCTCAAGCTTAAAGACTTTAAGCTATTCTTGGGTATCTTAATTGTGGTTCACAAAACACATGTTTTAAGGTGGAAGTTAAAAATATTATGTAGGTTAGGTACTACTGGCAAGAACTTTTTAGTAAAAATATTTTGCACATTTTTAGATTCTGTTCATGTATTTACTCAGCTTGCAGAACTGTTTTCACTGGCCAAAAAATGTATAAAATATAAAGGGCATTATTTTGTGAGCAAAGTCGTAAAAGAATTCTGGATTATAGGTAAAAAGCAAAAAAAAACAACCACAGGTCCTAACTGGATTTTTACTTTTCTTGCTTTTTAAACAGGAAAAAGGATCAGGTATTTTTAAAAAGCCCTTTCACTTACTAAGAACATACCAGATAATTAAAACTGAGCTTTCATTTTTAAAATCCAATTTACTTTTCAAAGGGTATGCTGCTTAACTATTTTTACGCTCTTTCTTAAATGGGCTGATAGAAATAGAGTAGGCAGTTTCTGTATGTCTTATATTTTGTATCTAGTTGATTTCATTTTGCAGTTTTTTGAACAAGCAGTGCTGGCATCAGAAAAACCCTGCAAGAAACATTTGCAATGGAAATCAACAACAAACAAGTGATCTTCCTGGAAATGTTCTTATTGATCGGAGATTCTGTAAACGTTCATTTTTACAAAATCTAAAACCCAACTTAAAATTTGTCTGAACTCTGTTCCTTTAACTTATTGCCTATACAGAGGCAAAGTCCTAGTGTCCTTCCCTAGGCAGCCATCCCATTAAAGTAGATAGAAATTTTGCCTATCTGAGGACTATGGCATTGAGTTTATATGCAGTGAATTTGGAACATACTGTATCAGACTTAGCTCTACAGAAAATACCCTTTAGAGAAGTAAAATAAGACCAATACACACTAGGATAATTTTAAAAGGTATTGGTTTTTGTAATGGTTATTTTATAAACATCTTCTGAAATAAAAGCTTCTCAGAAACCAGAATCTACTAGCATTTTTATTCATGATACTGGGATTTGGTGCAAAGTAATCTATATGCCTGGACCTAGAATCAATGCTTCAGAAAAATTCATTTCTGTGATACCCAGGCATATAAAAATAGTCTTCATATTGTAAAACCTTCCCCACTTCCGCTGCACTGTGCATTTAGTCACCAGAAATGTTTCATCTGCAATATTCCTTCTTCCTTCTCTTAATAAATCACTTGGTACTCTACAAATAAAAGATGGCCAAGCCTTGCATGATTCCCCGTATCTGGCAACCCCCTCTTCTTGTCATGAGTTCATTCAACTCTCCCTTTTCAAGTCTTCTACTTCCAGGACCAGCAGAGGCAGAGTCCCTGGGTTGCGTCCTACAATTAGCTCTTCTTAGGCAAAAGTTCTTGGCTCTATTCTCTCTCTCTCCTTCATTTTTGTGCTCACTCCCTATTTACAGGCTTACAAGTAGTTAAAATAATGGCAGTGTCCCACCCTTGATCTCACAGCCCAAGTACACCCCAAGACAGCCAAATGCAATAGATCAGCAAAGGCATTACAGTTCAGCTATGATTATGCAAGACTCCCTGCTAGCCAGTACAGGACCAATAAAGTTGATGAACACTGCGGGACATGAAGATCCCTCCAATTAGCAGAAATCTTGAAAATCAAAATGTATGCACCATATGTGCCTCTTGCTGTGACCTCACTTCACCCACCCCTCTCAGTCACCTCTGGGTAAGCACAAATTTACAGTAAAGCAGTTTAAGAGCAATCATATTTTAAAGTACTCAAAATACAGCTGCCTCTTCCTTCAGTTCCTGGGTAATTCATGCAGAGTATCTGTTCACTTGAAAGACCCCCTAGCATAACCACCTTAGAAAGGCCTTTTTCTCTACCCACTTATGAACAGTTCTGCAATTTTAATGGAAATCTTTCAGTTAACAGCAATGAAATTGCTCAAATGAGCAAGAACTACTTGCATCAGAGTTATGGGATCAGACCCCAGATTTGCTGACCTAAAAAAAGGTATTACCTGTCCTTTTGGCTCAGTTACAACATCTGACTCGCACTTCTTAACTCCTAAGAGACATCCAGCTTCATACAAAGAAGCCATCCTAGGCAGGCCCTTCACCAGAAATTTCATTTCAATCATCTCATCTACCACCCCAAGAAAAAAAGCTTTTATTTGTCCCTTCTGTCTCCATAATTTAGCATTTGTTTTAAATAATATGATTTGCTGAATATCTTTATTATTACACCTTAACTGTAAATATACAAAACAACTAGATTCTGAATACTCTCATACCAGGGACAATTGATAGCAACACCCATGAAGGTCCAGGCCAAATCCTTTGATTCTTAATTGAACAAGTCTGCCACTGAAGGAAAAACTTCTTCACAGTTCATGTGACCAGACTCTGGAATAGACTCCCAGTGGGGGTGATGTAGGCACCTACCCTGGAGATCTTTAAAAGGAGACTGGACGCACACCTTGCTGGGGTTATTTGACCCCAGCATTTTTTCCTGCCCAGAGCAGGGGGTGGGGGCTGAACCCAACGATCTTACGGGGTCTCTTCCAGCCCTAAACTGTGAATCTGTACAATCTACTAAGGATGGCAGACTGGCCACCCAGCAGATGTATTACAGATTGATAGCAGCATCCATTAGATCAGCATATGGTCCCAAATGTTTTAATAATGAAATAACCACAGTATTCCTAACTGGCCTAGGAGTTAGTCACCTGAGAGGTTTTTTTTTTTCCTCTCTGAGACAGACAAAGGCAAAGGCACCTGATCTGGAGTCCCACCCATTCTAGAAAGAGCACAGCTGGGAAGCTTGACAAACATTCACTATGTGAGCCTTTCAGGTCTGGCACCTGCTCTCTCCTCCTCCCCCAGTCCCAGATGGATACTGTATTAATTTAATCAACCTTATAGGCAGGTTATGAGGTTTATTCATCTTCCCTGACCATGATGGTGTGTGAAGCCTCTCTAGTGTGAGATTGCATAGATCTTAACATATTCTTAGCTGCTGGGAACACACCACACCCTTCAACTTTACTCCAGTAACACACCCTTCACCCGTATGGCTATTGTAGCATGATGTGTGTTACTGTAGTAGTCGCACATTGTTTTCTGGAATGCTTCCAGAAGCACCTAGAGCAGGGGTGGGCAAAATGCAGCCCACCAGGCCATTCAATTCAGCCCACGGGGCCCCTAAAAAATTTAGAAAATTAATATTAATCTGCCCTGGGCTGCCTGTCATGTAGCCCACGAT
Organism: Gavialis gangeticus; assembly: GCF_001723915.1. Classification (NCBI taxonomy): domain Eukaryota; kingdom Metazoa; phylum Chordata; order Crocodylia; family Gavialidae; genus Gavialis; species Gavialis gangeticus. Next base: position 68,203,027 of record NW_017729022.1, read on the forward strand.
GGCTTGCCAAAACTCAGTAAGTGGCCCTCTGCTCAAAATAATTGCCTGCCCCTGACCTAAAGCAAGGGTGCTCATCACAGAGGGAAGTCCCAACTCTTAATTCAACCTAAATTCAAGCCTTGGATATGCACATATGGCTGCCTTTGAAAGAAAAGGGTTTCATCCCTACAGTTTTCACATGAATTGTGGTAAAGTTAGGAAGCCCCTTTAGAGACACTGGTAATAAAACCAATCAAGGATCATACTGCATATCTTGTCAATAATCCTCAAACCAGTGTGGTAAGGAAATGCAGTCATTAAAAGCACACAGTCAATGCAAAGTGAAATACCAAAAACTTATTACAGTAGGACAAGTCTCAAGGGCCTTAACAGGGTATTATAGTAGGTGTTTGTCATATATCCACCCTACTAAACCGATAAACATGTACAGTGGCTTCTTGTTTCCAAACTGCTGCAAGAACATGTACCTAAGCCAGTGAAAACAAGCCAAGCCTCTCGTTGATTCACTGCATTTGATCAATACCCTTCTCACCTCCATTTTCACAAAAAAACGCTTTTTACTTTATAGGAAGTAAAATGCATGATTAAGCAACAAATTGTGTTTCTTTTAAGTCTACAACGGAAAGACTCCTGAATTACTTTAGGGATGGGGAAATTCTAGGGTAAATTTAAAGTGGCAACAAATTAAAAACAAACAAACAAAATCAAGGAAGTTTAGTTCAGTGCTAAAATGTACCAGTATATTGTTTTAAGAAGCCAAGGATAGATGCAGTATTCAAATACAATTCCTCAGCTGATGTACTTTTGTGGATCAGCAGTTACACTTTTGTCAGATGGTTCAATTGAATACCTTAGGCAAAGAACATGTAAACAACTACACAGACTATATTTAGATTAACTGTAATTGCATCCATGCATTTTTTAAATCCTGAAATATTTACTGGATGCAGGTTAATTAACTTATAGATCATTACATGTAAAAAGTTGAGTTAATCTCTTTGGGCCAGAAAGAGAACAAAGAAAAGGCCATAGGATGAATTTTGCATGTGGCATTTCTCCAGTAATTCCTTACTCACTCCCGATGCACAGAACTGCAGGAAAGAGAAACACGGAGATAAATCCCCTAGCAATGCCATTGGGATTTGAAGGAAACTATTGATGCTGGGACTGGGTAGGAGAATGAGACCCAAGGCTGGCAATGGTGAAAGTTGAAAGCATTAGAAAGATGCTGACGCTGGGAAGTGATGAGGACTGTGAGTAGGTATTGATGCAATGTGTAGAGAGCAGCCAATAGATGGGTAAGGAAGTAAGGCTGGCGCTTGATTCAAGCTCAGCCCATGATCCTGGGTTGTTAAGGGTGAACTAGTTAAGGGTGACAGTTTTAACTGCCTGCACTAGAACTCAAGAGTTAATGACCCATTGAGATTAATGGAAGCAGTTCACATGTGCAATGAATGCAGCTGAATAAACTCTGGTGCAGTTTACACTGAAGTTTGTTGCTCCCAGGTGCCATGTTTGCATGTGCATCTGGGACCAAAATATGTTGAGCCAGGGCAGAGCAGCCCTAGCTGGCAGGGGACCCCCAAGAGTCAGCCTGCCAGCTGGCGGCTAGCTCTGACCCAGCTCAGCATGCTGCAGAGGGGCTGGCTGGGGCACGAGGG
>NW_017729022.1:68209687-68215340 GCF_001723915.1 Gavialis gangeticus
TGGGTAAGGAAGTAAGGCTGGCGCTTGATTCAAGCTCAGCCCATGATCCTGGGTTGTTAAGGGTGAACTAGTTAAGGGTGACAGTTTTAACTGCCTGCACTAGAACTCAAGAGTTAATGACCCATTGAGATTAATGGAAGCAGTTCACATGTGCAATGAATGCAGCTGAATAAACTCTGGTGCAGTTTACACTGAAGTTTGTTGCTCCCAGGTGCCATGTTTGCATGTGCATCTGGGACCAAAATATGTTGAGCCAGGGCAGAGCAGCCCTAGCTGGCAGGGGACCCCCAAGAGTCAGCCTGCCAGCTGGCGGCTAGCTCTGACCCAGCTCAGCATGCTGCAGAGGGGCTGGCTGGGGCACAAGGGTGCTTCAGTGCAGGGCTAGCCAGTCCTATCAGTGTCTACAGGTGCACTGCAACGAAGTAAATAATTCCACCTTAGAATACAGTATTTGTGTCTGGCAGTACTGTCCGAGGGTGGAGTTAATTAATTTACTCCATCCTCATAGCACCACACATGTAGACAGTGATGTTTTTCTGAGGAGCTAATTAGTCAACTCCACAGTAAACATCTCATGTAGATACACCCACAGAGGAGCAGTTTCAGCTTGTCTGCAGGCTCAGGAAGACATCCAGGGCAGCATGCTGGTTGTAGCAGTAAAATGGCATGAGATGACAGGGTTGTTGTTCTAGGTTATAGTGGTAAAATACAGATGATCTTATCTTGCTGACACATGTATCTATAGCTAATCTGCCTTTAGATTTCATTCCAAATTAGCCAATCACAGGCCTCCTTTGGGCTGACATCACAGAATTTGGTGAGCATCCTGAAAGAGCCCCAGCCAGTCTGTAATTAAGGTCTCCTTTTGCACTATCCTTTTATCAAGGAGAGTGTGACATAAGGCAATAGCTTTAGCTCCAGCCACTCCAACATTTCACTAGGGCCAAAACAGATGACTGATTCCCTGGGACAAAGCCTTCTATTCTGAGATTCTACATACTTATAAATCTATTGACCCACCCTAAGTACCTGTGAGGTATCCAGATTTGGACAATCAAGACTAATTGATTAGTTAATTATTATTAAAGCTGCTTGTGTAAACAATTATCCCCACCTGTTTTGATGCCATTCAAAACCCAGACTAAACCAGTGATCCATTTTTAAACTCAATGACTCCCTCAATGGGATCTGCCTGCAGAGACGTGGGGCGAGAAATTTTCCAGTGCTTTATTTTTCCATGGAAAATTTTCCATTTCTAAAAATCCATTGTTTCATCAAATTTATTAGTAACAGTGAATGGATGCTAATACAATAATAGGCAACCTTGGCAGTTTCAAAGTTGTAATTAATGTTTTTCAGGTGATTATCCCTAGGAAGTGTGTGAGAGAGTACATATATGTTTTATTGATTTGTAAACAGGCAGGTATATACACTCACATAATACTCCAAAATAAAAATCAAGTTATGAATTCACCTCATTGGCTGTGCAGGTCAAATCAAAACCAAAGCCAAAATTCTTATTTAATCTCAGACTGCAAGTGAAAGCAAAACTAAAACTGTGATTAATTTGTTTCACTTTCGGTTCAGCAAACACACAGAGCACTGTCTCATTTATTTTCTTGAGTTGGGGTAGTTGGAAGTGTTTGCATAAGATCTGTTAGTTTTTTTAGTGCTTTTGGTTTGAAGTAGTCATAATAATGCCTATTCAGAAAAAAATCCCCCAGTGTGTGGCATTCATTATAGTGAAGTTCAAGCTACTGAAGGAAGGAAGGAAGTTGGTAGATGTAAATATTGCAGGCAGGATTATGCTAACAACGCAACAAGAATGAAGAAACATTTAATAACATGTAGAAACTGTCTTGAAAGAGTACAAGCCATACACAGAAAGCTAATATAATGAAGTTGTGGAGCAACATCATCTGAGAAAAGTCTACTTTGGGAATCCTATGCAAGTAAACAAATTAATATGTTAAACAACACACAGTATAAACTAGCATCTTTATTGTTTTAAAACATTATTATTTTAAAAGTTGTTAATGCAACTCCGGACTATTATTTATTTAAAATATGTGTATCCTGCTTTTCTGCTTGCACTAAGCACCCAAAGTGGCTTAGTCTTAACAATATATTTTTTAAAATATATTTTTTAAAAATTACATACTAGATAAATAGTTAACTATTTCAACCCAGCAGAATGAGCATAGTCCTCTGGCCAATGGCAGAGGCCAGACTATACTTCCCTTTGGCTCTGCAGTCCCAGGGCAACTGAGCAGCAAGTTGAGCATCAGAGTGTTCTTTCTTCCCTGCCACTTCTACTTCTCCTTCTGATGAATGAGGCCAGACTAGAATAGGCTAAAATTAAAAAAATCCCCCCTTTTCTTGCAGGAACTTGGCAGCTCAAGTGAAATAGCAGATTTGCAAAAATTGAAAAATGAAAATGCTGAGCTGCCAGGTCTGGAGAAAGAAGAAGCAGGATCCTCGCTTTCAAGATCACTGTCACCAGATATGTGATCCACCACAAGTAACTGTTCAAGACAGTCAAGCTTTTATCAAGCTTTGTGGACAAATGTCAAAAGAAGATCAAGAAAAATCAAATGAGACATTAGCTCAAGCTATATCTGCAAGTGGCATGCCTCTTTCCATAACTGAAAATCAATACTGGAAGGAACATTACAAACTAATTCGTCCATCATATAAGTTACTATCTATCATGTTATCACTTATCATATTCTCTCTCAGATAGAGAGTATGACAGAGTTCAAACAAAGGAGTTATTGAAAGAGTTATTCAAAAGAGTTATTCAAAGGATTGGTCAAGCAGAATCATTGACTCTGATGTCAGATGGATGGACTGATATACAAGGAAATCCTTTACTGAACATTATGCTAGCCACACATGAACCAATATTCCTGAAAGCAACTGCTACCAAATCTTCTCGTCATACAGGTGAATACATAGCCAAATTACTGAGTGAGGAGATTGAACGTGCAGGTCCCTCCAGGGTACAAGCCCTTGTAGCTGATAAAGTGAGGAACATGAAAGCTGTATGGCAAATATTATAAACAAAGTATCCTCATTTAACAGTGTTTGGCTGTCTTGCCCATGGGTTGAAACTTTTAGCAAAGGACGTAGTAAGTGTGAATACAACGAAGACAATATTGGCAAACTGCAGAGCAATTGTGAAGGTATTGAACAATCATCATGCTGCTAATCAGACTTTGAAGAAATTACAAAAAGAGAAGCAGGGGAAGGAAAGTGCACTTTTATTGCCAGGAGAAACTAGATGGGGCTCAGCTACATAGTTCGCTGTGCACAAAGAACTGTTTGCAGTGTGCTTCAATAGATGACACAGTATCCCAGGTTATTCCCGCGAATGTTCGGAAGGAAATTCTTGACAACGTGTTCTAGGTTCAAGTTCAAGGAGCATTCAACTTGCTACTACCAGTTTCAGTGGCTATTGAGAAATTTGAAGGAGCTACACAAGCCTTTCAAATATTCCAGAGATATTCAGACAACGGAATGAAAATCTAATTGAGCTTTTGCCACCTTCACCTCTATCCAAAAAAGTAGTAGTAGTAAAACAAATGTTTACCAAGAGATCTGTTTTGCCCTCATCCAGCTCATCTGGCAGCAAATCTTTTGGATCCTCAACACAGAGGACAACATTTATCAGAAGGTGAATTATCTACTGCTCTCGATACAATTATGGAGGTAGCTAAGAATGTCCCCAACATTGATGAAATAGCCCTGATGACAGACATTGCCGAGTACCACTCAAAAGAAAAATTTTGGAGAAAGACATCATTTGGCAGGCAGCAGAGAATATGTCTCCTCTCACATGGTGGAAGGGATGCTGTAACACCCGACTGTTGTCCAGGATTGCTCTAAGGGTCCTAAGCATTCCAGCAACAGCAGCTTCTTGTGAACAGAACTGGAAGGCTTTCAGCTCAATCAAGACAAAAAAGAGGAACAGGCTAACAAATGAACTCACCACTAAGCTTGTTTCTATTTCTCAAAATCTCTTACTTCTGGAGAATCAATCAGAAGTACAATTAGTAAAGAAGATGATATGTATGATAAGTTGCCCTTTCCCATAGACTCACTGGTAAAACCATCTTTTAGCGAAAGAGAATGTGGGTCAAGTAGTTCTGAATCAGATTTGCCTCAATTTGATTCTGAAATGGAACTAATAAGTGGTGCAAGTGATTCTACAGATAGTGACAGTGAAACTGGAGGTGCCCCCTTGACCTCAGTGGAAGAGAGTTAAACTCTGTTGAAGTAGATGAGTGGACAGCCATGGCATATCATGCACAGTTCTTTGGGTGTGCTAAAATTAGTGTGTCAACAGTTTTCAGTGCCTTCATTTTTTTTCTTAAATTTAAACAAGTAGTGTAGGGGAAGTGCATGCTATTGTGTATTGTCTTTACATTTTTACAAGTATTCCAATAAAAATACTTTCTTTCCATATAAAGCTTTGAATTTGTTTGAATATAACATTTACACCACATTGAGTGTACAATATTTAATTTTTTTCCTAATCAAATGTTTCACTCCAAATATTTGTGGCTATTGGGACATAAAATTAACATGGGAGTATGTTTTAGTTTTGTTTACTATATATAAGTCAAATAAACATGCTAAATCCAATATACAAACAACTAAAACCCTTGGTTCTGAAATGATACCGTTTATTAGACCAACAAATTAGTTGGTCTAATAAAAGGTATCATTTTGGAACCAAGAGTTCTATTTTTTTGTATGTCTTCTTGTTTCAGACCAACACTGCTACCAAGTACACTCCTGCTAAATCAGATCACACTCTATTTAGGGCCTTGGAAAATTTTCCAATTCAAATGTTTCTGGAAAACCCACATCTCTGCCTGAGCACAGCACTCATTCTTGTATATTTTACAAGGGGTAAGAAAGGAAAGACTGCCCCTGCTCTGTCCGAGCTCCGGGTGCATCTAGAGCAACTTCCCTTCCCCCCCAAAAAGAGGGAATGTTCAGACCTAAGTCCCACATTAAGTATGTGGATATTTTTACCATAGACAAAGTAGAACACTCTTGAATGATGCCTAGAAGTGCCAGTTTGTTTTAATGCAGGCATGCATTATGAAAGGAAGAGCACAGTTTACCTTCACAAGAAAGTTTCTGCAAATGACACTCTATCTTCTTTCTTTCCTCTGAGACTCATGTCAAGCAGCTACTGAACAGATATGATTGTAAGCAGAATTCAGCAGCCTGCAATTAGGTCAATAGCAGCAGTTTGCACTATGTGTGTGCATGCATGAGAGGAAGAAAGAGTCTCACTTTCATATTGGGGAATGAGATGTCTGAAGAAAGTGCTATTTCTCAGGGTCAAAAACCACAAACATAGTATAACAACTAAAATTAAATGGTTATTCATATCTCTCCCAGCTGTGCAGGTAACTGCTTTTACCTTTTAGTCCTATCTTCCTAGGCCAGGGGTAGGCAACGTTTTTTGGCTGGAGTGCCGAAAAACACCACAATGCCTACCTCGGAAGGTGCTGGAGTGCTGGCATGGCAGAAAAACAAAATGAGGGCAAGGGGTACATGGCAGGATGCCCTGCTTGTGCCCCATGCCCCCCACCCAAAGCCCATGCCCCCCAGCCCTGCTGCCCCGTGCCCCCCC
>NW_017729022.1:68215388-68221043 GCF_001723915.1 Gavialis gangeticus
GCCCCTCACCCCCCAGACAAAGCCCCTGCCCTACACCCCTATTGTCCCTTGCCCCCCACCCAAATCCCCTGTCCCACAGAGCCCACCCTGAGGTGCCTGTGCAGTCGCTGCCAGCACAAAACTGATGCCAGAGCTGTGCAGCCCGGAGGAGCTGTTTTCACTCTGCCCGCTGCTTGCTGCAACTGCCCAGAGCCTGGGCTGGCTACAAACAGCTGCACTGGGCTCATCACCTCTGTGCCCTGAGTGGGGCACAGACCGGGGCTGCGCTGGCTCAGGCCCCTCCCCCACTGCCCATTCCGAGGTGTGCCTGTACGCGCCCGTGCGGAGCTGATGCCAGAGCCCAGCACAGCTGTTTGGAGCCTCCCAGCTACAGCCGGTCCCAGCTCTGGGGAGCTGCTGCCAGCTGGGATCCCAGGCTGCTCCCAGCCGGCAGCTGGGATGCCGCAAGCCCTGCTGGGAGCAGCTACCCCGAGCTGGGGCTGGCCACAGCATGCCAAGCAAAATGGCCTTGCATGCCATCCTTGGCACACGTACCAGGGGTTGCCAACCCCTGTCCTAGGCCTTGGCTACTTTAGAAACCAGCCAGTACAGTTAAACCAATAAATACACAACAGTGTGGCCACACATATAACTGGCATAAAGGTGTTTTCCTGTATGAGAAGGGGAATAATTCTATTGGTACAACAATCTTCTTTAAACTGATAGAAATGCGTTAATAAGGGCTCTTACTGGCATGACTATTTTGGGGGTGCCATGCCCAAAACCAAAAATTTATAACAATAAAAAAACTTCAGCACAGAAACCAGGTCTTAGTCTGCCTCTCTGCCTCTCCGCCCTGCCATTGCCCACAAGCTAAACTGAGCTCTTGGTAACGCATCACAGTCGGATTCAGGAGGTCACCAAACAGCAACACATATCTTCTTCCCAAGAGATGAACGTGCCATCTCTGCAGTGCTCCTGGCCACTACTGACACGAGGAATGAGAAGATAGGTTGGTTGTGATCCTATTAAACAAGCCACCCTCCCATCACAAAATCACTTTCCTGTCTGTGCAGCTCACACATTCACACCTTTGATCTATGCCCATTTCCTCCTCTATCTCTGCATCTTGCCCCTGCCTTCCCTCCTCCAGGATTTCATCTGTCCTATCTTTAGAGAACACAGTCTTCCTCGAGGGTGCTAGCACCAGAGAAATGGAACTGGCAACCCCTTCGCAGTTTCACACTTCAGCTACTCCTGGGGCAGAAAGCAAACAGCAATATGCAACCACAGAGCAGACGTGATCCTCTGTGAATGAGGGAGCTAGATGAGGACAACTGCTCATTTCTATTCTCCTCTCTTTCTAGAGATCACAGTTGTACTGTTCCTTCATAGACTACATCTCATATAGTTCAGCAGAATGAAACAGCCAAAGTTCACAGCTGTCTCGCTCTGTGGCTGGCTTGATGAGCCCAGTGAACAAACTTGAGGAAGCAGCAGAGGTAGGTGTCACCTACTAGACAAGGTAGTGGAATTTCACCAGTCCTCTGTTATCCTGTTGCAAATCTCAGCCTTGGAATGTAGAACGCAAGCACAGGGGGAAATGCATTAAGAAAATGAACAGGAAAGTGACCAAAAGGAGACAAATCCAAATGACACCCAGTGAAGAAGAATCTGAGGAATAGTACAAATACAAACACAAACTAGGAAAGTAAATTGGAATTGAAAGAAAGGGAGAAAGGGAGAGCTAGCGAGTGAGAGAAGGGGAGAAGCATGTTAGTCAAGATCAGCCATTTTCTGGCCCCTAAATCAGAGGCGGGCAATTATTTTGGGCGGAGGGCTGCTTACTGAGTTTCGGCATGCCATCAAGGGCCATATGACAGGCAGCCAGCGACAGATAAATATTAATTTTCTAAATTTTTTAGGGGCCCTGTGGGCTGGATAAAATGGCCTGGTGGCTGTGAGCTGCATTTTGCTCACCCCTGCCCTGAATATTTATATATCATATTAGATGGCAGCTTAACAGGAAATTTTAGCTTTATCTTTACAATTCACCTAATATCTTAATAATATCTAGAATGGCCCAATTGGAAGAGATATGACAGAGGCAACAATAAATGGATATGCCATGTTTACTGTTAAGCCAGATGATAGTCTTTTTATACAGTAATTTTAAAGCTTTAACTTGTCTACTTAAGCTGTACTAATTTATTGGTGTCTTTGATCTTCTTATGAGTCTCTTGAGTTTACCTAGATTAAGAAAAGAGGTTGAGGGTAAATTTAGGTTAATTAACACGTTAGCCAACTCTGATCTGACCCCAGGTTGTGTCTAATTGTTATACCTCTATTTTCTACACCACTAAGAATAGAAGGAAACCAGGTAGATGCATCTGGGTTCTAAATAACTTCTTTTAGAACCTATATACGAACAAACAGGGCCTAGGAGCATGCATATTTTGCTGCTGTTAGCATCCAGCTAGCTCTGCAGCAGAAGATAGGGACGTCCACTCAGGGCTCCTAAAATATTTAAAAGGTTGCCTATATGGTATACGGGCATAAACATAAGCTAATACTTTTCCTCAGTTTAGGAAAGAGGTACCCTATGTGGGAGCCTAGACAATTTTGAGCTACTTTTACTCCTCAGTGTTTCCCTATGATAATAAGCTAATAGGACTTGATTCCTATTCTTTGCATTGTTTGATCCAAACCCCACTTAGGTCTCTTGGATACACCCTGAAAGTTAATTAGTTTTTTAGTTAATAATGATGATTAAAGGAACAAAATACAGTATAGTGTCACAATGTGACAAGTGACACTGCTTATCACTTTTTTAGTCAGCAGATTTTGTACCCAAAGGAAACAATTTGGCTGCATGTGAATATTATGAAATATAAAGTGTGCACTGTCTAGGCAGAGTTTGTTATTTAAATCGCTCAGGCACCAACAAAACCTCAGAGGCCAGATGTGAACTTTTTAAAAAAAATTCCAGCCAGCCAGTAAATGAAAACGCTAGCTATTCAGAACGAAGACTTGCTCCTGAGTACAGGTGAGGCCAGATCGCTCCAGAAAAGAGCTTGGAATAAACACAGCAGAGGTCCCAGAAGGCCCTTGCGGGTAGTACATGTCCACTTTACCAGCTCTTTCATGGCTGTTGCAGTTCCACTCCAGCACCCATCCTATTCAATGTACAGTTGAGGCCTAAGCAAGGAGAAACACATGGCTGTTGTCCCCCCCTCCACACACCCTGTGAATGACAAGCACTCCTCTTCCTCCATCAATTCCAATCCTGGCCCCATCACTGAAGAAGTGACTCAGCTGGTGCATGAGATCTGGGCAGAGGCACAAGAGTGCAGCTCTACACCCAGGACAGCTTCATGATGCCCAGGACAGTGCTGATCACAATGACGTGATTGGCTTCCACTACAGTGGCAGCTATTTTGCATATCCCCAAACAAAGGCAGGGACCAGGGTTGCTGCCCCTGTTGCACCCCCTGCTCAGTTATGCTACTGCACATGGGCTTGGATGAGGGCAGCTGGTTGACCTGAATCTGGACAAGGTTGAGGTTAATTTGATAGGCTGAAGGGCTTGGATGACGATTTGTAGAGAGTGTTAAAGCTCAAAAAGAGCAGCGGGGGTGGGGGGGAAGGGGGGACAGTCATTAGTGTCTCAACAGCTCCTGGATGACCAGGAATCAGCTGTGCCTAAGAACAATGGGTTGGATCCTGAGTTGTTTCTGGTAAACACTGAGCAGACCCGCAAAAAGATCCATTTGTGGCTTCCCAATCCTCAGACTATTTTTCTACTACTCCCATCCAAGGCACAGACTGCAACTGTGATCTTACACGGTTGCCTCACCTTAGAATTTAAGGTGTTATTTTTAACCTAGAAAGCCCTAAATAGTTTGACCCTGGTCTGTCAAACTACTAGTGAAACTACGACCCTTCTCATATGATACTAGCAAAATGATGATCAGAAAAGGTACAACTCAAGTTGCAAGTCCCAGTTTCTCCCTTTCTCAAATTTAAATGGCGAGTGATTTTTGCCTAGTGTTCTCCATAAGAGGTCCTTGACTACGGAATTAGTTTCCATCAGTGTCTGCTGGGTACATGCAACATCCTTCAGTTAAATGCAGCTGTAGTTCACAAGCAATATTAAAATCAGGGTCCAGATTTACATGCTCAAGGGACCAGCCAGTCTCCTGATCACTACAAGTGGACAGGTTGCAAGACATAAGGAAAGGATTGCTAGATATACAACTGTAATTACAAGTCTGATTCAAGTAGTAAGTACAGACAAAGGATGATCTTGTGATCATGCTACTGAAGGAGTACAAAGAGATGCAGTTTCAAGCAGTCGTTGGCTGTACCACAGATTTCCTGTACAACTCTGAGCAAGTCTTAACATCTCTCTGTGCCTCAGTTCCCCATCCAGAAAGCAGACATGATAATACTTCCTGAGTGGACAGGGAAGTCCCAAGGATAAATTAATTAGTAAACTGAGGGACTCAGACACCATGAGGATGGATGCTATGTAAACAGATGTGCATATATTATGGCAGGGGAGGACACTTATCATGTCTGTGTTTATTATGCCTGTGCTAATTGTTGCAGCAGTGCTCACAGTACATAACATGCACATGAAATAAGTCAGAACAAATAAAAAAATAAAACCTCTTGTTTTGTTTATTAAGGCCTGGTCCTGCATCTTTTGCACATCTAAAACTTCCACTAAACATGGTGGAATCTATGTAGGAGAAGCAAAGCAAAATACATAACTGGTTGTTGATGGCCTGATCCTACCCTTTCTATTCAGGCAAAATTTCCATTGAAGGCAGAGTTTTGCTCGACTCAGGAACAAGCCACAAATAAGATTAACGTTTAGGTAAAACAACGAACAAAGTGGAGATGAAAACCCTAAATCATGTCCCTGGAAAAAGAGATAAACACGGGTCAAAATGAATCCAGGGAGCTATAAGAATGGGAGTTGCAAATCAATGAAACAAAATGAAAGACTCAATACAAGCCTGGAGAGACAGCACTGCAATGTCAGAAATGCAAAACACTGCCATCTGAAACATACAGACACAATACTGTGACTCAAGGGAAAAACAAGACAGCAACACAGTTAAAACATATGTACACACACAGAGAAAATATGTTAAAATAAAGCTTAAGGACCATGACACACAAGCCATTAACAACAAATCAATTCTAATTTAAGGTTCAGCCCAGTCCCTTGGAGCAGATCCTCAGTCAGTATAGCTATGACATAATGGAGCTATGACAATTTGCATCAGCTGATTATTTGCCCCTTCTGTTGGCCCTTTATGGGGAAAAAAGGTGTCTCAAAACAATAGGTAAGCAGGTACAAGGCACAGACAGGACCAGCCTAATTGAAAAGGGTGAAACTGTAAACATAATAGCAACCTTAACCCAGTTTCTCTGTTTTCAATATTTGCCCCTCAGTCTTTAAGATACTGTTGCCTTTGAGGTTGGCCCAAATTTAAATTTGATTTCATCACACTTGTAACAAGCTCCTTCCATTTCCCTTCTATTATGTGTATATGTAACTGCATTTACACAAACATTTCAATTCCAGAAGCTCTGACTTTATTAAATGAGAGAGAGGAAAAAAAAAAAAAGAGGAAAAAAAAAAAAAAAAAAAAAAAAAAAAAA
>NW_017729022.1:68226043-68227450 GCF_001723915.1 Gavialis gangeticus
TGCCCCTCAGTCTTTAAGATACTGTTGCCTTTGAGGTTGGCCCAAATTTAAATTTGATTTCATCACACTTGTAACAAGCTCCTTCCATTTCCCTTCTATTATGTGTATATGTAACTGCATTTACACAAACATTTCAATTCCAGAAGCTCTGACTTTATTAAAAGAGAGAGAGGAAAAAAAAAAAAAAGAGGAAAAAAAAAAAAAAAAAAATCAATAAAAATATTGGACACCTTACAGAGAAAAAAAATTTAAAAATCCCCAGGAAGTTGATGCATCATCGTGTTGCATCTGTGTCAAGCTTTTGGTAAACAAGCAGCAACATGAATGAAATCTGTCCAGAAAGACTGCATTTCAGCCCCAACCACGCAGTCGCCGGCCAAACCACTGCATATGTAACAAAGTTTGATTTCGTGGCTGAGTGTTCAGTTACGCTTATACCATTTCCTGTGGAAAACTGAAGCTTTGAAGCATGTGTAAAACAACTCGGGCTTCACTGAAACTGAACCATATTGAAAAGCCGCACATACACGCACACACACAAGCAGAGCTGTTCCACCAACCAATTTGCAATGATACTACAAAGTTCATTACCGTGCTACTGCAAATAAAGCCTGAAGAGATTGGCAAACCAGTTGCCGCCCCCCCCACAGACGCATACCATCCCCCCTGCACACATGTACCCTACACATGCACGCATACAACCTCCACACTCCCTACACACACACAACCTCCACACTCCCTACACACACACAACCTCCACACTCCCTACACACACACCCCTTTACACACATACCCCCCATACTCCCTCCACACTTACACAAACACACACTCCCCTCCCCCTGGCCCCCGGCACAGAGAACCCCCAGGGATCAGCCCAGCAATGTCTGCCAGCTCCACTGCCTCTTTCCTACCACAAGAGCCAGGCAGTGTGGGGAGGCAAAAAAAAACAAAAAAAAAACAACCCTTATTCCTCAGCCTTTCATCTCCTCATCCATCCATCCATACCCCTTCCTTCTCCAGCTCTCTCCAAGCCTGCCTGTGTGTACAAGGGAGACAGTGTGCCTATCCCACTGCAGACGCACACGGCAGAGCTCGGCACAGATGTCTGGAGGAGAGGGGCAAGGGGGCGGGGAGGTTTAAGATGCCCAGAAAAAGGCTCTTTCCAGCCCCGATGTCCCAGCCTCTGCACCTGCTGCTTAAAAACACTGTTGTATGTTCAAGGTCAAAGAGGCTTTTGCACCAAAACACAGTGACCCCCACACCTGCAGGGAGGGGATGCTACCTCCCTGGCCAGGGCAGGCTCAGGCAGCAGAGCATGGCAACTGTCAGTGGGTTAAAGCCCAGTGACCTCACCTCCAGCCCGGCTTGTGCACCCACTTGCGGGGGGGGGGGGGGGGGAACGGGGGA
>NW_017729022.1:68227573-68228890 GCF_001723915.1 Gavialis gangeticus
GGGGGGGGGAGGGGGGAACGGGGGAAAAGGAGCTAAACAACAGTAGCTCCCAGATGCTGCAGGTACTCAGCTCCCCCCCACTGCAAGGCTTCCCCGTGCATCCCAGCTGCACCAAACCTGCACGACTGGAAGGAGTGCAAGATGCACGGGTGCAATGGAGCCCTGGAGGCACTTCAGGGCTTGCATGGAGGCACAGACTCTCCTGTCCCCACCTCCCAGCCCTACAAGTGGGCACAGAGGGCAGGCCCCCCCCTACCCAGCCCGGCCCCTGCAGCTGGACACAGGGGGAAACAGCCGTACCCACTCCACCCTGGTGGAAGAGTGGGGCGTAAGGGGCAGGCACACTACCTACTCACCCCTGGAATGACAGAGGCTGGGGAGGAGGGGGCAGAGGCAACAGCCTTCCCCATACCACCCTCCTGTGCTAAGGCTGGGTAACTAGAGATGTGGTCCCCCTACACCACTCTCTTTGCCAGGGCTGGGAGACAAGGCTGTGCCCTGCTATAGCACCCGCTGTGCCAAGGCTCAGGGAATAGGGCTATATCCCCCTGCAGCACCCACTGTCCCAGGGCTGGGGGACAGAACTGTGTCCCCCTGTACCACCCACAGTAGCAAGGCTGGGGGACAGGGCTGTGCCCCCCATACCACTCAGTCCTGGGGCTGTGCCCCCCTATAGCACTCACTGTGCCAAGGCTGGGGGGGATCCCCCTATGCCACCCACTGTGCCAGGGCTGGGGGACAGGACTGTGCCCCCCGTACGTGCCAGGCTGCAGCTGCCCGCAGGGCGGGGGCACTCACCGCTGGCATTCTTGCCGCAGACGAGGTGCTGGTAGGGCTGCAGGAGGCCCCAGAGCTCCGCGTCGTTGCTGACCGTCTGCTCCAGCGCCTCCAGGGTGAAGCGGGGCGCTTCCCCGCTGCTGCTGCCGCTGCTCTCCTTGTCCTTGTCGGCCGCGGCCCCCGAGCCCCGCGGCTGGGGCAGGGGCTGGGGCAGGGCCAGGACCCGGGCGTGCACGTCTCGGAAGAGGCTCTCCATGCCAGCGGCCAGGTAGATGGCGGCGTGCTCGTGGATGCGCAGGGCCACGCGGCTGTCCACCATCCAGCGGTAGAACTTGCCCACGGAGAAGGCGAGCCCGCAGCGCGCGGACTTGCCGCGGCTGAAGCGGTCCCCGCCGCTGCCGCTCATGTTGTAGAGGGACAGGGCGCCGAGCGCGGCCGCCGTGCAGCGCGGCGCCAGGCTCCAGCCCAGCACCACCTCCATGGCGCTCTGCACCTCGTGCTTGGTGCACTTGGCGAGGCGCAGGCTGAGGCGCTGCGCCT
>NW_017729022.1:68229325-68229615 GCF_001723915.1 Gavialis gangeticus
GGAGCCGGAGCCGGAGCCGGAGCCGGAGCCCCGGGCCGGCAGCCGCAGCACTGCCTCCACCTCCTCCAGGCTCCAGGGGACCTCCTCAAGGTCGGGCAGGCGCCTGGAGCACTGCTGCCCGGAGCAGTCCAGCCCCTCGGAGTCTTCCACTAGGACGGTGTTGACAGTGTCGAAGCTGTTGTGGCGGCTGTGCATGGAGCCCGTTAGCTGCGGCCAGCACTGTCCTCCATAGGGCTGCGGCGCCTGCGAATCCGAGCAGCACAGGGACAGGCTGGAGGAGCGCACGGAGT
>NW_017729022.1:68229625-68232847 GCF_001723915.1 Gavialis gangeticus
GCCACCATACCCGGAGTCCAGTGTCAGGTCTTCCAGCGTCCTCCCCGCGCTCTTACCGCGCCGGGCCATCGCTGCACTTCATGCTGCACCCGCAGCGCGACACTGGGAAGGGTAATTAATAGTGGTAACGCTGCTGGGGAGGGGACGGCAGGGAGCAGTGAAGTGAGAAGCCCGCGCGCGCCGCGCCGCACCGCACCGCGCAGCACCGCCGGCCCCGGGAGCTGGGGCAGGGGAGGCGCGCGCGGGGGACAGACCCAGCGAGGCAGCCAATGGAAAGGCCGCATGCTAATGAGCGTCCCCGCCCCTGCCCAGCTGCCGGAAGCGGGGCGCTGCGCGAGCCGTGGCCAAGCCACGCAGGGAGCGTGCACACACACGCACCCAAACCCGCACACACACACATTCACACACAACTTCACACACGCGTTCCCGTTGTTCTCTTCAAGAGGGCTTGCCTCGGAGAAGTCTGTGCCAGTCCTCTCTCCACCATATGAGTTCTACCATTTCTTTCCTGTCTTCCTCTTGTGTCTTTCTGTAATGCCACAAATGGTGATGGGTGCGCAGTGCGAACTGTGTAATGGGACTAAAAGAGTTGCACTGGCCAAGTACGTTTTGGTCAGCCGGCTGAACCACAGTGGTCACTTGACAGGTTGGTAGAGGTACAGTTATCTCTCTCTCTCATATAATATAAATTCTTTGCGGGGAAACAAACCCATGCTCACTTGCACACACATGTTCAAACACACATACACTCATGCACACAGACACACAGATGTGTTCTGGGAGTGTGAGCAGGACCTGGGGAATGATTTTGATCTTTAGTTTCTCTTTTTCTGGTGATTCTTTTGTTTTATTCGGAGAGGCGGGGTTGTTTGAACTTTCCTACTTAGGAAAAGCAGCCCCAGGATCATTTGGGATTAGCCAAAAGAGGAAGAGCAGAGTGCTGCAGGAATGAGCAGCCAGCTCTTGTAGTTTTTAAGAACAGCCTCAATCCGACCTTGGGTATCCCTTAGCAGGTAGCAAACACAGTTAGAACCCCCAGCACCTGGGAATTCTTGTTAGGGTATATATGCTGCTCCGTGGTATGCATACCAGTGTGGATACTTCAGGCCTTTGGACAGCATCTATGCCTGGAATAAGCTTCTCTGCTGCCTGCCTCCCAATTAATGGCATGTGGAGCAACCCAAGCATTGCAAGATGAAACATGCACACTTGAATGGGACCTGGTATAACCTGCCTGCAATAAGGACTTATACAGCCTGATGTTTTCCTCTCAGAAGCCCTTTGGTACCTTTGTCCTGTCATATTTTATATATATATATATAGAGAGAGAGAGAGAGAGAATGATCACTTCAGTGATCTTTTATTTCTTAATTCAGAAAAAGATATATCTATATTTCTAAGAGATAAAAGATCACTAAAGTGAATCTAGACAACCATTGAGCTCAAAAGCTGCCTGTTTGTATCCTGCCTGGGCAGAGGCCACCTCTTTTCTTCCTGGGTTTTCATTCAATGTAATTTTTATGCTTGCAGTGCCTTGCAGGCATGGCAGTTGCAGCTCCTAAGGTGGTTGCAAGACTGAAAAAACCCCAGTATTTTGGAGGCAGTCCTGAGAAGTCCTCTATAGCCCAAGTTTCAGGCCAAAAACCTGAGGCTGGGCTGATGTTAATCTTAGTTTTAGTCTGCAGCTGACTACAGTGGTGAGAAAAACCCTTAAAAACTAGAAACCAGAATCTGTGTTCTTCTTCAAAGGGACTTTGCATGTCAGAAAACTACAAAATGCCCATGGACCCCATTTCCACAAAGCACTTAAGCATGCAAGTAACCCCCCTCCCATTAATGACATTACTCATATACTTAAAGTTAACCCTGTGTTTAAACCCTTTGAAGTATGACCTTCTTGTGTGCATTCTAGAGGAGGAAAAAAAAGGCAGAAATAGGAAAGTATGTGCCACATTTCTATTAAACCTGTTAGTACTGCTTCCCAAAGAGAGAATTAGATTCTCAGTCCTTCGCTTCTCTCTCTCACTTTTTTATTCCCATGGTTGGCTGATTTTGCCATAAAAAAAATTAAGTCACTGGGGGGGAAAGAGAGAGAGAGAGAGAAACAAGATGATTTGGATCTAAACAGAAACTGCCATGTAATAGTAGCAAACACAATGTAAATCTGAAAAAGCAATCTCCAAAAAATGAGAACAAGTTCACGAAAACCTTTAGTTAGCCTTAAGACTAACTCCCAAAGTGTCACAAAGGGTTTGAAAAGTGAGACCCCTATTAGTTTCAGTTAAAGTATCACTTTCACAACCAAAAATCCCTGTGCAATGCATTAACAACTTGTCCATTAACAACTTATCCATAAATAGTATATTTTAATCTTAGCTCTGGGCTTTAGTGCTATTGGGAGTTGCATGGCTAATGGACCATGCAAAAGACCAACACTATACTCCCAAGTGCTTGTTCTGAAGAAATGTTACCTCCTGTTCAGTGTAAAATACCAGCAAACATCTATCCCTTTTACCAGCAAACAGTTCTCCACCCTACTAATATAGTCAGACAAAATTCTTCAGCAGACAAGGCCAGTCATGTAACAGATTTACCCTCCCGGATGAGTAAAAACCTGGCAGACCTTCAACATAAACTTCCTAAAGAAAAGGTAGACTAAAAGGTATGAACATGTCTATAAAGAGAAGGTAGACTAAGCAGTTAGACAGGTCGGGGGAAAGTATGACATCCTGCAACATAAATCCTCTTGGTGTTTGCAATTTAAGTGAGGCACAGGCAGAAAACCAAGAGAGATCTTGACAGCATTTGAAATCTCCATATGTGAAATGCCAGGCAGAGTAGATTATCACCAACAGCCTAAAAGTCACAGAACCAATATGATGGCTATAGTGTATACCAGAGATGCAGATGGAGGACACTGGACTCTAGTGAACACCGCGCTAAAGGGTGGAAGTTTAGACCCAGTCTAACTCTGTAGCGGCAGCCTAGTCCTTGGACTGTGGTGCTCTACAAGAATGGGAGCACTAAAATTAAGGCCCTGTGTACTCTGTGGCAGACTGGATCTAATCTCTGAAAGTAGAGCCGCCTGGTGTCTACAGAGCTGCACTGCAACAGATTAGAAATTGTTCAGCTTGTGCAGTTCAGCTTCAAATATCCTCACTGAAAATCTCCATGTTTGACTATAATATGAGAAGGAAGACACAGCTAGTGCAGAACGCCGAG
>NW_017729022.1:68237847-68254932 GCF_001723915.1 Gavialis gangeticus
TGTACTCTGTGGCAGACTGGATCTAATCTCTGAAAGTAGAGCCGCCTGGTGTCTACAGAGCTGCACTGCAACAGATTAGAAATTGTTCAGCTTGTGCAGTTCAGCTTCAAATATCCTCACTGAAAATCTCCATGTTTGACTATAATATGAGAAGGAAGACACAGCTAGTGCAGAACGCCGAGACTTTTTTTTTCTAACAAATTCTATTTATTCTACTCTGCCCCTACATTTTCAAAGCGCTGCAACTTTCTGCATTGACAGCACATGACTGTACTCTGAAGTTATCGGGAAGAAACTAGACATTTTGAAAGCTGGGTAGTGAACAGCTGAGGCTATAAGTGTCTGGGGATGTAAAGGGGGCATCTTGGGAACAAGGGCTTAAGCACATGAGTTTGATGTTTATGCTGCACTGATCAAGAGTAAAATAGTTACTGCTCACATTTAAACAATCGTCTTCTGACTACAGGGTTAACAACCTTTGGAAATTAATTGGACAATTTATATTTCTCAGAGCTATTGTTTCAGACAACCTGCACACTGCAGAAGTTGTTTTTATATTACTGGTTCATAATCGCATAATCCAGTTCACATTTGGAAAGGTTTTTTTTACAACTATAGAGCTAAAATTGTAATTTTTGTAGGAAAGTCCGATTTGATGACCCATTTTTTTTAAGTCTGTAATCCTAAGAATTTTGTAGCCACTGCTGATGTCCTGTATCAGATTATAGAAGGAAGACAACTTCTCAGTTCAGTTGCTATTGTGCCACACTTTGAAAAGATATTTTAATGCTGTTGTAAAGCTAAGGAAAGGGCAAAATTAGACTGCTTAAAGCATACTGGTATGTACTCCCAACTCATGTCTCCAAAGGGACTAATTTGCTCGCTGAAGGAACTATTCATTGACAGCAGTGCATTTTGGTCCTTATGGATCTTGAAAGATCTTTCAGTGCCAGAAGGATGTTCTCTTCATAGGACAGGATGTCTTTTCTGCTGTCTAGTTGAATGAGTTTGAGCATAGATTGGAGTGAGCGTGAGCACTAGGAACACCTAACTTGTATCTCAGGAAATGTGACCAAGGAAGATACAGAGATCCCTTGCGGGGATCAGATTGCAGAGTTTGGAGGGGATGGGAGGAAGACAAAACCTTGTACCAAGAGTTAAAATGAAGATACAACAATGATTGAGAGATGCAGGGACAGTCCTCAGATCAGCCCCCAAAAAGTATATTTCCTTCTTTGTTGGGTAATCAGCAGGTGGTCACAATTTGTATCCTATGCTGCAAATTGCAATCCTTGGTGATACCATTAACTGACTTAACCAAAGAAAAGTCCCAAATTCAACTGAGTAAGCAGACATCAAATGAGACAAAAACATAAGCATTTCCAAGTACCCGAGTTTTGTTATGTCAGAATTAGTCTTCCAGGCTAGGGACAGACATTCAAAAAGCCTGAGCCTGAATTAATTCACTCTTTGCAGGTTAGTCTAAGCTGCACAGCTTAAACTGATTAATAACTGGACAGACATTCTCTGTTAAATCAGGAAATGCAGGCATATGCCTGCAGTGGCTCAAACCAGAAGCCAGAGGGTGCTAGAGCATGCCTGCCAGTCACTGCCAAAGGGGAGGGAAGAGAGATGCCCTCCAAGGCTCTCACCCTTCACTGCTGGAGTGGAGTGGGGCTAGCATGCCACATGGGATGTCAGCCACCAGCCTAGAAGCGGGGAGCTGCTGCCAGACTGAGGAGTGGGGATGGAAAAAAAGTCCTTTCTCTGAAGCAAGCATGTATTGAACACAGCAATTTGCAAAGCATACAACAGGAAACTACCAAAAATCTTCACCTAAGCTAAGATATAGCCCAGTAAAACACAGCATATGCAACTTAATCTAACTTAAAATGGAAAGCAGGAAGATAAGAGAAAGCCTTGCATAAGTCTCACTAATCCTGAGGGCAGAGTGTCTCCTTACAGCCAGGCATTCAGAAAGGCTTTGTTTAGGTTTTACAGGTTCTGTTTTATAATGTAAATGTAACTTTCTGCATTCTTTGGTCTGCAACTTCCCTTAACTCCATCTCCAGCAGATATGTTTGATAATTGTCAGGTCTTTGCCAACACTTCACACCTCTCAGTCTGGTCCTGCAGGTCTTAGCTCTGGGCTCACAGGTGCAGGTCTTGAATCTGTGCACAGGGGACTAGCTTACCTCTCTCCCCTGCTCAAGGACTGATGTGCAATTAATCCCACCCCCCCGGCTGCAGACAAGCTGGACAGAGGGAGGAATTAACGCCATCTCTGCCTGGCTGCAAGAAAGCCATGGAGGTGCAGCTGGGGCTGGCAAACCCCAGCTGCAGTCCGCAGGGTTTGCCAGCAGGGGGAAGAGGGGATGGAGGGAGGAATTTGCCTCAGGCGCTATGGCAGGCCAGCGTCTGGCCATGGCCTACCCCTGCTCCAGCTAGAGAGCAGAGAGGAGAGGCCAGCCCAGCTCTCTGGAGCAGAGCCCAGCCCAGGGAGCATGCCGAGACGCTGGGGTCTCTAATTTAACTTAAACCAGCAAGGGGCCTGGGACAGACATTGCATAAACCAGTTTGAGCTAAATCAGTTAAGTCTGATACTACGTTCAACCAGACTTATCTCAAACTGGTTTCAGCCATTTTCAAACTCGTTTATGTGCACTGAATATCTGTTCTGTTACAGATGTAAACCAGTTTCTGATCACTTAAACTGATTTATGTGTAATGTCTGTCCCTAGCCCCAGAGCTTAGAATTCAAACAGAATGACTGGTTCAGGTACCTTCAGAGGAGACAATCTGAAAGAAAAGCTGAATTAGTGGAAGATGATGATATCTGAACGAGGTGAAGCTGACACAAAGAGTGGCTGCTCAAAGCCAATTTATACCAATAGGTAAAAGATCATACTGTATCTGTTTCAAAATCATAGAAATAGTTCACTGGGGAGGTAGCCAGGGAATGAACCATCTGCAAGCAGACTCTTGCACCTGAGCCAATTACAATCACAAATTACAGTAGCCTATATTGCTCACTACTTTTCTAAACTGGCTTGAGTTGCACAGCTACTTACCAGGGAAAGAATTTACACTAGAAACCCAAGGCTGGGTACTCAATGCAAAAACATTTAGCATCCTGCCTGAGGGTCCACTGCAGCCCTGCTAAGTTGTAAAATGCCATCTCTTCCTGCAGAGAAAGGGCAAAAATAATTGTGGATGAAGTCAAACAGAATACATTTCTAATTCACTGATCACAGAAGTGAAACACAGAAACAAATACAGTAAAGCCCTGTCATTTGGCACAAGTGGGGAATGGGGGGTGCCAGGTATCTAAAAATTCTGGTTACCTGAGGCCAGCTGTTTTTGGCCAGATGCAGAGCAGGGGAGGGGGAAGGGAGAGGGTGGCGGTGGCTGGAGCGGCAGCAGCGCAGGTTCAACGTTTTGGCCGGACACAGAGCAGTGGCGTCATAGGGCGGTGGGTGCGAGCTTTCCTCCCCCCCTCACCCCCCAGCGTCTGGCCAGCCGGGCGGAATTCCAATTAATAGAGTATTTCACTTAGTAAAATGCTGGATAACAGGGCTTTTACTGTACTGTAATTCCCCACCTGAAAAGTTATGTATAAAATACATGCAACCTGGGTGCTCCCAGCAAAACCCTCTTTGTTACTGCAACTTTTGGACACAGTGCTGCAAATAGCTCCAAAGCAAGGAAGAAAATGGTCACTTCATAGGGGCCATGTCTACACATGCATTTACACTGATTTAAATTTATTGCGCAGTAGGTGGGAGCAGACTGGTGTCTCCACATGCAGGCATTAAAGTTAGTCCCAAATCAGTCCACATGCACAGTGTTACTGCACAGTAAGGCATCTCCACATGTGTTACTGCATAGTAACTAATCGGGCATAAATTTGATACCTGCATGATGCAGGTATCAAATTTATGCTCAAGTCGGCATAAGTCACTATATTTATTGTACTATACAGGCATGCCCATACTGTGCAGTAATTTTGGTTACTGTGCAGTAAATGTACACATGTAGACACACCCAGGGAGTACTTTTCCCTGCAGGGCTGTTGTTTGCTCATCACTACCTGTTCAAGGAAGCAAATGCTGAGAGCAAATTTTCTCTACTCCCTTGAACATCTGCACCAGAGGGTGTCAGAGACAAGGGTTACAATGATGCTGCCTGTTAAGTAGGGAGAAGCATTTCCAAACAAAGCAAGGATAGTACAGCTCTCTCTCAGGTAGGACCTAATCAAAGGCTCAGTTAAGTCAAAGGGAAGCCCTCCCTCTTGACTTCTATAGGCATTGTATCATGATGCTGATTTTAATCAGCAAGATTAGGTTTTGTTTTTATATTAGCTGGGTCATTTTATGAGAAGAAAAAAAAAAGATATGACAGTGGCACAGCGAGCAGGGTACCTGCTCCAGGCCAACTCCTTCACTACAAGATATTTCTTGTGAGGATACAGAATTATAGCTATGGAATTGCAAATGGTTTACTTTTTCCTGTAAGCCAATATTTAACAAAGAGTCTGGAGTAATTGAGTATCGTAGTCCATTCATTCAAAGACATTCCCAAACTCTGCCAGCAGGAGATGGGCTGGACAAACCTCAATATTTATTCTTTTAATGCTTTGACCAGTGCCAGAAAAACAGAAGTCAAAGCAAGATCCAAAGCCTCCTCTCTACAGCAGCAGATGGAGACTGTTTCTGTGAATCCCCTATTAAAGCCTGGGGCACAGGCAGTCTGGAGCTATAGTTGGAGCAGGATTTTAGGCTGGTAAAAATGAGACCAGAATTGGGAAGTGAAAGCTGAACTCAAGCCTGCAACTGGAGCCAAAGGAAAGGTTTAGGTTTAACTAGCTGCTCAGGATTTGGAGAAGCATTAAGGAGACACCCGGCAGGGTCCATCTACTGTATTATGGCTAATTCTGTGAGGCATGGCAACTTCCAAGGGGCATGGCAGGGTTTCCTAGACAGGGGCACAGCTTAACCCGTTTACCTCCTGCTGAGGGTATAGCTATGCAGATCGACTTGTTTTCTGGCACTTGGCTCAACATTTAGCTCTTCATTTTAATTAAGAGCATAACGTTGATCATTTGTCATCTGTGTGTCATGGTATATGTACCATATCTTGGTCAGGAATAAAGGAAACCAAGACAACAAACCATCCTGAGAGGCAGTGTTAACTTCTACACTCTTCCTACAACCAGTCCTCACAGCAATGGCCCTGCTTATGAAAAGACCACTTAAAGGCAAAGAAAGCAAAATGTCAACTTCAGGTCAGCACAGAGCAGTGGGCCGGATGCCCCCTTCCCCAAATGTCTTAAAGTAATGCACTTCTCTCTGTCCATCCCCTTCAAATCCTTTTGGCACTTTGTATTCTCGGATGATAGCTCAGAAGGCATTATTCTGTATCCTTACCAATGTAGTGGACTGTTCTAAGACTTCTGGTTGCTTGTGAGGACACAGAATTATAGCTATGTAATTGCAATACCTTGTGTTTTCTATGTATTTAAATTTTAAAGGGTAAGTGCCTCCATTTCTAGAGTGAAGCAGTGGTTCCAGTGTAGTTTGCCATAGCTGTCCGATGGAGAATAATCTTCTGTTGTTTTCTGTTCTTGATATAATGAAGGTAATACTAACTAAACTGTATTTTTTGTGTGTACAAAGAATCATATTTTATGATACTCTTGGACCCCGTGAGTTTTGCATGAGATTTTAGGAGCGCCTAAGGATTTCTAAAAAGATAGCTTGTCCATTTGTTTGGCAAGAAGTGTTGTTTGTGCTTACCCAGTTGCACAGAGCTTCTACAAAGGCATTTTAAGGAAAAATACAAAAAAAATTCTCAAAACACATTTCCCTCCTATTTTTCCAAAATGATGTCTAATGCTCAGAGCTTCCTCATATCCTCACACTGTTGAAGTAGACAGTACATGTTAAGCTTATTTCCAAAATGCAATATTTGACATGCAAATGATCCAAGGTAAAAGCTTTCTAAATATCCCTCATTTATTTATGTATTTATTTGCAAAGGTAGTACATATAGACAAATAAGCCATCATTTAAGTAAAATATGTCTTCTCCATTATCCTTTTCCTCCCCCCCACTCCAACACAAAGAAAACACATTTTCTGAAACCCTTCCAGTCTGCCAACTTCATTTGGTTCTTATCTCAGCTTTCTTCAGTCTTCCTTCTTTTGTCTGTTGTGACATCTCCTTGCACAAGCATGTAGTACAGTTCACTTGGTACTTTATCAAATTGTGTTTGGGTCAACAGTGAAAACAGAGGTCACCAAACTCTGTCACAGCTGAAACCTAGCACATACTTTCAAACCCCTCTCTAAGGGCTTTGAACTAATGTTCTCAACTTCATTAACTTCATATTTAAACAAAGAGTAACAATCTTTCCATGCTAATTTTGCTTTTATTACTGCATATAAAGTTCATATATTCAAAGAATATAATTAAGATACAGAACTTGACACTGTGCAAGCTGTTTTGAAGCAAACTGAGACAAGCACTCTAAAGGAACTAATTTTAATATGAAAGACCTTTTATCTGGTTTATTTGTTCTAACAATTCATCCAACATTTAAAAAAGTCAACCTAAGCATTTCAAGGAATGAAGCAATATTATGCATTTCCCTCCACTCTCTCTGCCCCTTCAGACCCTGCAAGAATAAGTCTTTTAATTTTACTGATTAAAGCTCAGTTTTGAACACGATAGCATTTTGTTCATTTTATTCTATTGCCCAAAAATATCAGGCTGGGACTACTGTAAATATGGAAAGTAAATTAGCAAGCAGACTGAATAAATTATTAGATGTATTCCTTAGAAACTTAACTTTGCAGTCAGTACTTTTCTTTACAGTAAGATAACTATGTTATTGAACTACACAAAGCACAACTTGGGCCTTCTGAAATGCTACCAGTAAATAGCAAACCATTTCTTCTCACCCAAAACTTATATTAAAACAAGCTTCAGAATAGTTTCATAGTTTCTAGGGTCGGAAGGGACCTGAGTAGATCATCTAGTCCGACCCCCTGCCATGGCAGGAAAGAGTACTGGGGTCAAACGACCCCAGCAAGGTGTACATCTAACCTCCTCATAAAGATCCCCAGGGTAGGAGCCAGCACCACTTCGCTTGGAAGTTGGTTCCAGATCCTAGCTGCCCTGACCGTGAAGTAGTGCCTCCTGATGTCTAGCCTAAATCTACCCTCTGCCAGCTTGTGACCGTTATTCCTGGAATGTCAAAAGAAACAGCATATCAAGGGCAGATCCATTTTAAGAATAATGCTCTTTTCCTAAAGGCCACAGAAGGACTGAACAGAATTTTTTTTTTTTATCAGGACTCCAGAATGAACTGACAGGGCGTGTCCAGAAGAGCGCACACATGCCTCTTGCCGCATCTCAAACCCCTTTGAGACATGTCAAGAGGCACATGTGGGAACAAAAAAATATTCCCCGCACTGCAAACTTGCAGCCAGGGGACAAAATTAGACCCCTGGGGTCAAAAAAAACTGCTCCAGAGAACAATGGGGCAAGGCCCAGTCCCAGAGCATGCCTGGAGGAAACACAGGAGTCAGTCCTCCAGAAGAGACACTCCTGCTGCCCCGGCGCTGTCCAAGGTAAGTTAGGGAATGGGGTGGGGGGGTTTATGGGTGTGCGTGAGTGTATGAGGAGTGGAAGGGGGTGTCAAGGGGGTGCAGGGAGTGGTGGTGGGGATGTCCCTAGTGCTGTGGGAGGCGATTGGCCAGAGCAGCTGCGATGAAGCTGGTGGCACGTGGCAGAACCCAGCCCAGCATGGTGTGGCTTGCTAGTCCAGTTTTGCACCGGAGCAGGTCATGTGGCTCCGGGAGGTGTGCATAGTCCCATGGTGGCAGGACCTGGCGTGGTGGGCAAGGACCACACACCGAGACCAGCTGGGTCCTGCCGGCCCTGGGGCCACATGTGCTGTCTGGCTGGGCCAGGCCTGTGGTGCACACAGGTCTGGCCCAGCAGTACATGCGGCCCCAGGGCCGGCAGGACCCAGTTGGGCTTGGCACATGGTCCCTGCATGCCGCGTCGGGTTCTGCCACCGTGGGACTGGCCTGGCCTGGCATGCGGTCCCTGCCGGACTCTGCTGGCGCAGTCCCTGCCAGCCCACAATCCCTGCAGAAGGTAAGTTATGGGCCCTGTGTGGGGGTGGGGGATCTCTGACAAGTATCTGGAGCTCAATATGATGACTGAATACTACATGGCACCAAGATAAAACAGAAAATTTAGGATATAATTCGCATGCAAGAATGGGGCAGCTAAAATTTTCACTAGAGTTGAAACATGATTGAAAACATAAAAGACAAGAAGAGATATAAACAGCTTTTTACCCTGTATCTGGAAGCAGTGAGTGCCACTGAAAAAAAATATAGTAATCCAAAGGTTTTATTACTAACAACAGCAGGTTCTCGCACACTTCATGTCCAACACTTCCCACTTAATGGAGGTAGAGGCAGCTAGCCATGAAACAATATTGCAGTAAAAAGTACTGTACTTCAAATCATGAAAATTAAACGTAAAAAAGAATTTTTTAACCTCACAAATTCCTGATAAAAGACTAGATTGAGAATAAAATCCAGAACAAAAAACTCATGCAAAAGACTACTGGGAGACCCAGTATTAACCTTTGACACAGCAATTCAAATTAGCCAACCAAAGGAAATCACCCAGCACTAATGAAACTTACAGAGAGTGGATAGTGCTCTGCCATAGTGTATATATGTGACTGAAAATCTGCATACTGCAAGAACAGAAACTTAACCTCACAGTCAGAGTTAAATAAGAACAGCACATGAAGCTTCACACATAGTCACAAACAATGTAAGCCAGAATAATAACCAGCATATAGGAAAAGATACAAGATAGGTGAAGGGATCATGCAATTTTGCAAGAAATTGCAAGCAATAAGAGAGTGCGCATTCTGTGCAGAAGACAATGATTGTAATACTAGCTCAGGTTGATTTTTTTTTATAGGAGCAATGGGCACCATTACAGCAGATGATGAATGAACTGTCAACCTAAAAGCCAGTGGGACAGGCCTACGTCAGCTGAAAACTAACCACAAACTACTTTGCCAAAAGAAGTCTGGAAATAGCGCCCCCAAGAACACTGAAATATTATGTTCTTTCAGTTAAAAATGTATGACTTGCAAATTGAGTACAAACATGGAAGAGACTGGAAGGTTGAATATTTTCCAGAAGCATGGGTTCCCAAACTATGGTCCACCAGGCACTGATGGCTTGTGAGGTCATGGTAAGAGATCTACAGTTGGTTTGTAGATCATAATGCCATTCCATCCATTTCCATTAAAAGTTTCATGATAGAGGTGCATGTTGGTCCAAGAGAAACTTGGAGGGTTGACAGTGGTTCATTGGTCCAAAAAGTCTGGCAAAAGTTCAGAGGGACAAAGTCCAAACCAAAATACTGTATGTGACAATTTAATTTTAAAAGCTTGTTTAGTTCCAGATGAAATATGGGCTGTGACTGCCAGAGCTACTTCTTGAAATAAAAATCTTCAGAATGTGAGTCTAGCACAGAGTGACTTGGGGCAGCATGTTCTCTGATGCTGTTGCCAAGTCAAAGGGGAGCTCTCACTCCTAAAAGAGATTTGATTTAAAGACCCTAGGAAGATGATTCCTATAATAAGGTTGAAACATAGTACAGCTCTATAAAATTATGAAAAAGTGAATAGGGAACTGTTCCTATGTCTCATAATTTGTGAACTAGGGGACACCCAATAAAATAAATCAGGTGGTAGTTTTAAAATAAAGCAAAGGAAATACTTTTATTTGCTTTTACACAATGCCTAACTAACTTGAGGAACTCATTGCTATAGGATATTGTAGAGATCAATAGTATAACCAGGGTCAAAAAGCAGGTGAAGGGGAGAATGAATGGCTGACTGATCTGTCTGAAGTTATCAAAAACAAGTCTTCAGAATCAGAATATGACTGCTGGTAATTGGGAGGGTCTGATGCTATACATGCCCTGCTTCTTACATTATTTTTCTAAAGCATCTTCTATTTGCCACTGCTGGAGGCAAGATCCTGAGCTAGACAGAATTTTGGTCTGACCCTGTAGGTCAGTTCTTCTGTTGCCAAAAAGTGGGTGCATCTGCACATGCAGTTAATGAAACGCAATAAACTCTAGAGCTGTTTGAGCCAGAGGAAAACACTCCCAGGCACAGTTTCTACATGTATGCCTGGGATGAAAGCAATTTGATCTGGGCCGCATAGGCCCCTAGCTGGCTGGGCTGACCGGGTGCAGTTTACACCTGCGGTCAGCATCCACATCTCGTTTCAGTGCAGTACGTTACTCCGCAATAAGATACTACTGTCCCCCAACAGTAGTATCTTACGACAAATTTAATTAATTTATTGTGCCCTAATACCAGTACATATGCAGGTGGTGATGCTTTCCGGAGGAGCTAATTAGTCTACTCTGCAATAAAGCACATGTGTAGATGTACCTATTATGTTCAGAAAAGATGCTGAAAAGTCTAAAATTAGGCCTGTAGTGGCCTCTAATGAACAGCAGCATTGAGGGATGCTATCAGTATGTGTTTTACATGGCAAAACGTAAGGACAAGTGGAGCAAAACAGCTCAGGCTGGTAATGCAAGAAATACTGCTCCTCGCTATGGCCTGAAGTATAGTAATTTGTTTATGTTAATTAGGGGCAGTGGAGGGAAAACTTCAGTGCACATTTTGGGCTAGTATTCACTGGACTATCATTTTCACTTCCCTGAGATAGCTTTACCAGAAGATACTAGAGCAAAGCAACTGACCTTACATAGCATATTTATTTTCTAGCCATGGAATAGTGGGGCTCACTGAAAAGTGGTAGATTCAATGCATGACAGGGTGGTAAACATCAAGGGCTACAGACTACACAGGAGGGACAGAGTAGGGAGGAAATGTGGGGGTGTGGCGCTCTATGTCAAAGAGCAATACACATCCTCAACAAACAGCATGGGGTCAGAGGAGAGACAGACTGAAGTGCTCTGGGTTAGAATACAAGCGGGTCAGGGCAAAAGGGACTTAACGGTGGGTGTCTACTACAGACCACCCAACCGGGGGAAGAGCTGGACCGGGAATTCTCAGGTCAGCTCGCGGAGGCAGTTAAGTCAAGGGACGCAGTCATCATGGGTGACCTAAACTACCCAGACATCTGCTGGGAGGAGCAGTCAGCTAGGTCTGACTGCTCACGTAAGTTCCTAGCTGAGATACAGGACCTCCACCTAACCCAGGAGGTGCACAGTCCCACCAGGGGAAATGCCTTGCTGGACCTGGTCGGGGGCTGTCGATTCTTGACCACCTGAGTGATAGCGATCATCGCTTATTGGAATTCACCATCCAGTGCAGGGTGTCAAAGGCCTGCAGCAAGTAGGAAGCCCTTGACTTCAGGAGGGATGATTTTAATGAATTAAGGACATTAGTCGGGGCAGCACTGAGGTCCCGGAGGGGAGGAGAGTTGGGACTAAGATGAGTGGTCGTTCCTTAAGGAGATGATCCTCCAAGCCCAAAGGGTGACAATCCCAATGCTAGTCAAAGGGGGCAAGAGTGCTCAAAAGCCCCCATGGCTCACCAAAGGCATTCAGGATCATCTGAAAGCTAAAAAGGAGGCGTAACACCTGATGGAAGGGAAAGGCCATCACCAAGGAGGATTATACCTCCATTACTCGAGACTGTAGGGGAGCTGTTAGGAAGGCTAAGGCAGACACAGAACTGGGACTAGCGACTCAGATCAAAGTCAACAAGAAGTCCTTTTTTTAAATACATAGGGAGTAAAAAGAAGGCACCAGGTAATGTGGGGCCCCTGCAGGACACGCTTCGCAATCTGGTGGTTGCACCAGATGATAAAGCTAACCTCTTTAACAAATTCTTTGCCTCCATATTTCTGAACAGGGACTGGGACATCCCCCCCCACCGGAATCCCAGATGAACTCAGGAGAGGCACAGCCAGGCCCAGGGTCAGAGAGGACCTGGTCAGGGAAATACTGGTGGGACTGGATGTCTTCAAATCAGCAAGTCCAGATGATCTCCATCCAAGGGTGCTGAGGGAATTGGCAGAGGCCATTGCGGGACCCCTGGCACAGCTCTACGAGCACTCATTGTGCTATGGTAAGGTGCCAGAGGATTGGAAAAGGGCCAATGCGGTCCCCATTTTTAAAAAAGGGAGAAAGGAGGACCCAGGAAACTATAGGCCTGTTAGTCTTACCTCGGTCCTGGGGAAGCTCTTTGAGAAAATTATCCAAAAACACATCTGTGAGGGACCAGCAGGGGAGATTATGCTTAGGGGCAACCAACATGGGTTCATTAGAGGCAGGTTCTGTCAGGCCAACCTGGTGGCCTTGTATGACCAGCTCACAAAATCCTGGGACGCAGGTGTTGCGGTGGATGTAGTCTTTCTGGACTTTAGGAAGGCCTTAGACACTGTCTGTCACCCCCTTCTCATCAAAAAATTAGGCAACTGTGGTGTTGATGCCTACACAGTCAGATGGGTCACAAATTGACTGGAGGGCCACACCCACAGTGTGGTAGTGGATGTGTCGTTTTTGACCTGGAGCCATGTGGGCAGTGGGGTTCCCCAGGGCTCGGTCCTCGGCCCTGCACTGTTCAACATCTTAATCAGTAACTTGGATGAGGGGGTGAAAAGCAACTTGTTCAAGTTTGCAGATGACACTAAGATGTGGGGAGAAGTGGGCACAATAGAAGGGAAGGACAGGCTACAACTAGATCTGGACAAGTTACAGAGGTGGGCGGATGAGAATAGGATAGGATTCAATACGGACAAGTGCAAGGTACTGCACCTGGGGAGGAAGAACCAGCAGCATACCTATAAGCTGGGCAACTCCCTTCTCATCAGCACAGAGGCAAAAAGGGATCTTGGAGTTAATATTGATTCCAAAATGAACATGGGCCTCCAATGTGAGGACGTGGTCAGTAGGGCCAACTGCACCTTGTCATGCATCCACAGATGCATCATGAGCAGGCCCAGGGAGGTGATCCTCCCCTTCTATGCAACATTGGTCAGGCCACAGCTGGAGTATTGCATGTCTAGATCTGGGCACCGCACTTCAGGAGGGATGTGGACAGCATCGAGAGGGTCCAAAGGAGGGCCACTGACATGATCAGGGGGCAGCAGGGCAGGCTGTATGAGGGGAGGGTATGGGACCTGAACCTGTTCAGCCTCCACAAGAGAAGGCTGAGAGGCGATCTGGTGGCCATCTATAAACTTACCAAGGGGGATCAGCGGGGAATGGGAGAGACCCTGTTCCCCCAAGCACCACCCGGAATAACTAGGAATAACAGCCATAAATTGACTGAGAGTAGGTTCAGACTGGACCTCAGGAAGCACTACTTCACAGTCAGGGCGGCCAGGATCTGGAACCAACTTCTAAGGGAAGTGGTGCTCACTCCTGCTCTGGGGATCTTCCAAAGGAGGCTGGATAATCACCTAGCCAGGGTCGTTTGACCCCAGCATTCTTTCCTGCCCAGGGCATTGGGTCAGACTTGATGATCTGCTCAGGTCCCTTCTGACCCTACCAACTATGAAACTATGAATACCTAAGCAGAGCTTTCATAATCAAGGTGGACTCAACTATGGAGAGTAATCCTCCCATTGTGGATAGTTGGGAGCCATAGGCATGGTTATGAGGGCCCACTTTGCCTTACATTATCAGCATAGACATACCCCTAGTCATATCTAAGAAGAAATCACAGTGTAGTGGGCATAAATTTAAGCAGTTTGCAGTGAAGTCTGGGTTTAGACATGTAACCACTACCCCCCGCCCCACCCTTAAGCCTAACCCAATGGGTTGGTGGAAAATTATAAAACAATTATTGAAAAAGTTTGTAACGTCAGACTCTGTTCCATTTTTACCACTGTTAAATTACTGGATAAAACCAATCACTCCTTTTTTTTGTAGTAAATGTAGGCAATAAGTTGGGTAGAAGTGTTTATTTATGGTTATGTCCTGAGTTCAGTATTGCTTAGTATCTTTAATGATTAGAAAGATGGGATTGGATACATATTTAGCAAATATGCAGACAACACCAAGTTCGGTGGAATTGAAGACACTCTGAAAAGTGAGATTAGGATTCAGAATGACCTTGATAAACAGGAGAAAAGGACAAGTACAGTCCCGTACTTGGAACAGAACAACAACAGATACAAATATAAATGGCACTACAGGTAACCCCCGATTAACGTTGTTTCACTTAGTGCTATTTCACTATAGTGCTCATTTGAAATGAATACCTGATTTCACTTAGCGCTCAGCAAGTTTCATTATAACATTCATGGTCATCATCTTGGGTCATTAAAAATAATTGCAGTCGCCATCTTATGTCATCCAATACCTTCAGTTTCGCTTAATGCTAATTTCACTTAATGCTGGGTTTTTCAGGAACCAATTAAGAGCACTAAGCAGGGGTTGCCCGTGCAGACCTTGAGAGCTTTTTCAGCTGTACTTTTCTACTATTCTATTATTTGAGATTGTTTACTGTATAAAAAGTTGCTAGTTAAGTTTTGGTGGGGCAAGAAGGATGTGGCATTGGGAACTGTACTTTTAAGAGATTTAGCTTCCCAATCATAGGAAACCCAGGACAAGGGATATGTTCTATTACGCAGAAGCAAAAGGAACCATGTGCCTGAGTTATGATGTCTTTCAAGCATCTTTGACTCAGAGCAATTACTGAATATATTTCTGTAACTTGAAGTTTCCCACTCTGCTACCCTACTTGTTTCAGCATTCCTTCCAGATGGCCCAGGAATTGAAGAGAGGAGTAATGTATGTTGATAATTAGGATACTAAAATTATATCTATTGTGGATACACAAAGATGAGGAAAGAGGACAAGGTCCTCCACTTAGAAGAGCAAGCTACTGGGAGACTAGCATCAGCTTCATAAAATCTGAAGGAATTCAGGAAGTTGAAAGGGAAAGATCACTACATGGAAAGAAAGGGATGATGAAAACCTACTGTGGGTCTCTGCTCTTAAGAGATTTTTGGGGGACCTAGTTAGTTAGCTTTGCAATCCCATTATTTTTCACAAGCCAAGGTATGGGCAAACCTTGACATATTCATGGGCATTTTTTCCCCTAGGTGATATGTAGTCTCAAATTTCTCCTTCTTTTCCTTTGTCCCCATACCACTAGTAGACAAAGTATTTACAATCGGGACAGGATTATAATTTATTCATTTTATCCAGCCCTTGACCTGATGGAGTTTTGTGTGCTTTAAGAAATGCAATTTACCAAACTTCCTCTTTCAATTTTTTGTAATATTTTAGTACTGTTTAAGTTTGTAGCTGCCCTAGAGGATCAGCATCAAGTACTGGAAAAGAAGCAGAGAGTGGTCTGAGGGGGAAAATGTATATAGTTCTTCCATTGTATAACTAGCTCCCAAATGGCCTGTATTTGAGAGAGAAGCCTGTAAACCTTCCTTC
This sequence comes from Gavialis gangeticus, assembly GCF_001723915.1. Classification (NCBI taxonomy): domain Eukaryota; kingdom Metazoa; phylum Chordata; order Crocodylia; family Gavialidae; genus Gavialis; species Gavialis gangeticus. Next base: position 68,253,339 of record NW_017729022.1, read on the forward strand.
TCTGCTAGCTTTTCCTTCTTATTTTTTTAAACGCCTTGATGGAGGTCACTTGGGTTACACTGATCTCATCTAAGATGACATATTGATATCAGAGGAAAAATGACAGTTCCAATACATGAGGAAATTGTCTATGTAGGATATAAACATACTAGCTGCCTATGGATAAATCCGGTAAGAAGGTGGAATGTAGATATGCAATAGAAATTGATGTGCTGATAGAGAAAAGATGAAAGTTAAGCGCACACAAGGCTTTACTGTACACTAATAAGGGTTTTTGGAAGGGCAAAGGTAATTGTACCCTTACCCTGTCACCCTGACCTGAGCATGCAGAAGCTGAATCCAGCTCCAACAGGGATCAGAAACTAGCAGCTTAGGTTATGTCACCAAGATGAAAACACCGCAGTAGGGTCCAGCTTCTTTGTAGACATTTAAGCACCTTTGGGGAGACTGATACAGGCCTTTGAAGATACTCTCTGCAGGGTAAGAATGTGCAATATCCAATTTTACCTTTCAAGTTAGAGTATCTAGAATGCCTTGGACAAACTCTGATAAACCATGAGATCTGTATACCACTTACAAATGCCAGCTCGATTTTTTTTAAATTGTCTGTATCCTTCTGCATTCTGATGGTCTTTTACTGTGTCCTGCCTCATGTTCTTCCTGCTAAAGGGGCAGAGGAGCAGCACCTCCACGCATAGGCATGAATTCATGCATTGGTAGAGATGGTCAGCACCTGAATAGTTCTTACATGGGGAGAACAAAATAATAACTGCATCCTTGATGAAACCATTTTTCTCCAGCTTCTCTGCAGAGGGGGCTGAGGTTGGACAGAATGGAATTCCTGAACAAAATCCCAAGTACTAGCACCAGGATTTAAAAATATATCCACAGATACAAAGAAATTCAGGATACAGCAAAGGAACAGAACATATGCTTTCCTAGTTCAGGGCCCTTAAACTTCAGGGCCAGCCAAGGAAGGAGGAAGCTGCTGCAGAAAAGCAAGACACTCTGGCTGGAAACAGATGTCATCTGTGGGGTGAGATCAGCTGTGCTGCAGTATGTCACTGTACAGCTGATCATGCTTCGAGGATGTCTACAGACATTGCTTAGCTGATGTGTCCCAACTTGGAGGGCATCCGCAAGCAGGGGAAACCCCTTGCTTGCAGATGTGTTCCCCCTGCCACATTGGGAAACGGAGGAACCCCCTGCAAGAGATTTTCCCATCCCACATCTGCAAGTGTGAAGGGAAGAAGTCCCATAGGGGTCTTCTTGCAGATATGCTCCCTGTTTCTGCCCTTGCAGATGTGCCCTATTGTCAGTGTGAAGCCCTGACCTTCCCCACTTACGCAGATGTGTCCCCAGAAATCCTTGGAATGCATCTGGATAAGCAGGGAAAGTAAAGTAGACACTCTCAAAGCTTGAGGGACCCAGCCCTACCCAGGAATTCCCACTGTGCACAGGACCAGGTTCCTCAAGCCTGCAGAGCCCCTGTCCTGGGTGGCCGGAGAACATGGGCAGCTTTGGGCTTCCTGTACTCTCCTGCCATAAACAAACAGATGTGCACAGCAGTGAGTGGCCTGATTTATTACTACCT
>NW_017729022.1:68259932-68275016 GCF_001723915.1 Gavialis gangeticus
CAGTGAGTGGCCCCATTTATTACTACCTTCTGTTGTGGTGATAAATGTGAGCATCTGTGGTGTGCTTTCACTTTGTGCCGTCATAAAAATGTTTATGGCAGCAGAAAGGTGATGTCTGTTTCCACCTTCAGTGACTCAGAAGAGAATCCACAGACCAGAGGGGAATCCTACACATCCTAATGGACCCTGATCCAATCCCAAAAACATGCAAGAGTAGTGAGAAAACAGGCAGGGATGGCACAGAAAGGTTTACTATGTTGGCCAGATATCTACATCTGTATATACCTTACAGTAACTCCACGAAACAGGGAACATATATGAAATCACCCTTTCATATCCTCTGGATATTTGGAAAGGATCGGGAAGTAGGACGAAGAGTTCAAAATATCTATCAAGGTGAAGTCACTTCTTAAAAGCTAAATGCTAGGAACAAAAGCACTGTCCCATTTATTGAAAATGCAAAGCAAAACTAACAAGTCTTCAGAGTCTGACTGCTTAACAAGCTTCCCTCACAGCTCACCTTGCTGTCCTACAAAATGTTAAGAGAAAACCACCTTCATTCAGTCTTGCAGTAAAACTAGCCCTGAACCACCTGGGCTGATAAACTGGATACTTTCTGCTCTCTCTCTCTTCATTAATGATGTGGACATTGGAGTCAGAAGCTGACTGGCCAAGTTTGCCGATGATACCAAACTTTGGGGTAAAGCCATCCACACCTGAGGACAGGGGGGCAATCCAGGCTGACCTTGACAGGTTCAAGAAATGGGCGGACAAGAACTTGATGGTGTTTAACACCGAAAAATGCAAGGTTCTCCACCTTGGGAGGAAAAACCTGCAGCATCCTTATAGATTAGCAATGCTGCGCTGGTTAGCACTATGGACGAAAGGGAGTTGGGGGTCAGGATTGACCACAAGATGAGCATGAGCCTTCAATATGATGCTGCAGCTAGTAAAGTGACCAAAACACTGGCTTGCATCCATAGATGCTTCTCAAGCAAATCCCAGGATGTCATTCTCCCGTTGTACTCAGCCTTGGTGAGGCCACAGCTGGAGTACTGCATCCAGTTTTGGGCTCCACAATTCAAAAAGCATGTGGAGAAGCTTGAGAGAGTCCAGAAAAGAGCCACGTGCATGATCAGAGGTCAGGAAAACAGACCTTACGATGACAGGCTGAGAGCCATGGGGCTCTTTACCCTGGAAAAGCGCAGGCTCAGGGGTGATCTGGTGGCCACCTATAAGTTTATCAGGGGTGACCACCAGTATCTGGGGGAATGTCTGTTCACCAAAGCGCCCCAAGGGATGATGAGGTTGAACGGTTATAAACTCCTGCAAGACCGTTTCAGGATGGACATAAGGAAGAACTTCTTTACTGTCTGAGCCCCCAAAGTCTAGAATAGCCTGCCATCAGAGGTGGTTCAAGCACCTACTTTGAATGCCTTCAAGAGAAATCTGGATGTTTTTCTTGCTGGGTTCCTATGATCCCTGCTGACTTCCTGCCCCTGGGGCAGGGGGCTGGATTTGCTGATCTTCCGAGGTCCCTTCCAGTCCTAATGTCTATGAAATCTACTCTACCCAAAGCTAATCAATGCCAATTAAATACTGTTTAAATCTCATACCATCATTGAGTAACCACCCACAAAACCAAAATACATCTTCTGTACTAGGAAATATATCTATTGATTTAACTCTTAAAATGTCACAATGGATGCATTATTAATGATTATACAAAAGGAGGACCCCAAAGTGCTTTACAACTACCAAGACAAAAACACCTCCGCCAGTTTTGGCAACTGATCATGTCAAATAAGCCATGGACAGCAGGGTTTACCCCTTTATTTCTGTGCTAAGTGCAATAATTTCTTTTAGGACCACAAATGGACAGGGCTTTGATTATATTTTATTTAGAAAAGTGTACCTTGAGCAATGGCATGACCCCTTAAACCATAGTGTCACACAAATTCAGTCCTAAGTGCCACTCATTAGGGCCTGCTTATGGCTGTTCTCAGTTAAGTCAACAGAAAAAATCCAACTGGCTTAGACAGCAGCAGGATCAGACCCCAAATCAACACCAAGACTTCTTGCAGTACTGTGGATTTCCCAAGGCAGCCTCCCATTCAAATACTGCACAGGACGTATCCTGCCTTGTTTTTCAGTCACAGTCTGAAGTGGAATAGTGGCACATTTAAATTATCTAGAGTAGGAGGGTGAGGAAAGAGGGAAATCAGGGCTCCATGGACATTACAGTCTTCAGGAAAAAAAAAACCCCAACCCAGTAAAGTTATCTATGTTACCAGGCAGGATTGTAGGACAATGCATACATTATGCAATAATAGTGGCCTTGTGATTCATCTGGAACTTGGGGAGACAGGAGTCCCCAGAAGTTCATCCCCCTAGAATAAAACTAAGTTCACTGTATGCAGCAAGGCAGCTGTATTCAAGGAGTCAGACAGTACTCCGTTTCACAGGAAGCTTCAGATGATGCACACAGCACATTGGCAGCTTGTCACAAACTCATGCTAAAGGAAATACTCTTATTACAGTTCTGCCAAAGGTCCTAATCTGCCTTTTCCTGAGCTGTGAAGTCCAGCACCAGACTACCATCTTATTGGTGCAACCACAAGGCATCACTTTAAGATGATAATTTGATCATCTCTCTATTCCGATTACAAATGCATTAAGTAAGATCTTCAGTCATGTGTTGTCCTTCCTAAAGAGTCTTCTTGTTCCCTGAGAAATCCCCTATCCATTTTGTAGAGAAAAATAAAAACCCTAAAAAACCAAAAATTAAAAAACCCCACAAATAAACAAGAAAACCGAAAAAACCCAGACAACCAACAAAAGGGTCACACATGCAATGTAGGATTCTTATTAAAATCAACTGTCAGCGTACTGAACAATGCTCCTCTCATAAAAGCAGTTGTTTGGAGCATGCTAAAGTCATGAGTGCTAAATATGGCCTTTACTCTGAGGTGTCCTATTTACTTGATTGTTCAAGGGTTTGGAGCCTGTTGATTTTAGCTGCTTCTGTGGATACTCGGCCCCTCTCAACAATCAAGCACAAAACATTCCTGTTTGGCACTTCAAATATCAGGGTCTAAAAAAAAGGAGACCATTTTTTAAAAATGTAGTGCTTTGTTTACAAATATCTAAAAGTTTGCAAAAGTGCCCAAATAATTACAATAGGAAATTCCTCCCCAGCTCACATGGGGGTCTCACCGAAAAAAAAAGTACTATTTTTACTGCACAAATCTATACTTCTAGGTTGAATGAGGGGTCAACTTCTACTTACCTGGTAAAAAAATCCACCAATGATGCCCTTCTCTAAGTTTCTGGGCAAAAGCTCAAAACATACATACCTACTTTCTAAAAGCTCTTCTGCAGTTACTGGCATCAAAGGTGTTGGGGGGGGGGGGGAAGGGAAGGAGGAATCTAAAAGCATCTGCAAGAAAAAGCATAAAACTCTATGGCTGCTTCATACTATCTGAGCAGTATAAAGTGGCCTAGAAATGAGTCTAAATTAGATAAACATTTACTTTAGAAAACATGGAGAATACAAATGGATCTTTAAGCAGCTTTATGGTAAAAGAGAACTAGGCACCCTTACCATTAGTCTTTTCAGTTGTTTGACAATACTTGACAAAAAATTAGAACAAGATGCAACTGAAGTAGCCTATTCTTCATACACATACATGTACGCATGCACACATGCATACATGCATACACACAATCCTCAGGAACATAATTCTATTTTGGGCAAAGGATTTCTGCCTTCTTATTCATGTACTCATTGACCATAGTGGGCACAACTGTTTCCTGGCTCTTGTATGGCTGCAAAGTAGGGTTCCCCCTGCCACCCTGATTCGATCTAACTCACAGTTGGAGGTTGAAACCAAATATCCAATTGAAAACACAAACACAGAAAACATAGCTTTCTTTATAACCCAACAGCAACTACTACAGTCTTGCAAATGGCTAGGCATAAAACTTCACACTCCTTAACCAATGATTTCTGGTGAAACTCATGTCTAAAACTTCTTTCATAAAGATTAAATTCTGGCAAATTCATATACCTCATCTGTGACGGTGGTTAATGGTGGTTACTTCTAAGGTAGTTTTAAACCAACCATAATAGACCCTTTTTGGAAAAAGGAGGCCCAATTCTTAGAGCTCAGAACAGGCATAAGAACAGTTAAGCTCTATAATCTCATCTGTAGTAACTGTAATTGCAATGCAGTAATTGTAAACACTTACACTGATAGCTAGGCTGGGGTTTTCAACAGCACCTAGTGATGTTGCCTGTCAAAAAGGGGCTGAATTTTTAGAAGGTGGGTGCTTAGTATGTTGTAAAGCTCAAGCCCATAAAAAGTGCCTCAAATGGTTCCCCTGAAGCTCTGGAAATTATTAGTCACCTTTAAGGCTAAGTACAGATAGTCAGAAAGCCGGAGGCTGAATTGATTCAGTCTTTGTAGGCTAGTCTAAGATACAGAGATTAAAATGAGAGACAAGTGGACAAACATTCACAAGCATTCACTTTTGATTCAAGAAATGCAGCCACATGCCTGTAGTGGCTCAGGCCAAAAGCTGGGGGGCGCTAGAGCATGGCTTCCTGGCACAGCCAGCATGGACAGTATGTTCGCTTCCTCTTCATGCTGCCCCAGAGGTCTCTGGGATTTGCAGTCCAGAATTACAACAGCAGGACTCTGCAGGGTTGCTCATCACTTCCTGTTTCCAGGTACCTCTGGGATTTGTAGTCCATAGTCACAGCCAGCAGTAAGTTTTTGGCCGGGCAGGGCAGCTGTGGGAGGACCCTTACCCCAGACCCCAGCTAGGGTTTGCCTGGGAGCAGGGCAGTCCCTGCTTCCCCTGCCATCCAACCCATCTCTGCTGGAGCAGACAGCACAACTCAGCCCAGGGCTGCAAAGCATGCTGGGATGCTGGGGGATTCTGATTTAACCTGAACCAGGAAGTGGTCTGAGACAGAAGTTTCATAAACTGGTTTGACCCAAACCAGTTAAGTCTGATATACTACATTCAACCTGGTTTATCTTAAACCAGTTTTGGCCATTTTGAAACTGGCTTATGTGCACTGAACTTCTGTTCTCTTAGAGGTTTTAAACCAGTTTCTGATTACTTAAACCAGTGTATGTGTAACTTCTGTCCCTAGCCTAAAAAGTCTTGAGCCTTTTACAAATCTTTTAAACCAGTGGAGATTAATCTTTTAGAGCGATGGGCTGTGTGCTTGCAACCTGGCTGCCCTGCAAGCCACCACTGCCCTCCAGTAAGAGAGAGGAGGAGGGGCAGAAGGAGGGACCAAGGTGACTGCCTATGTAGAGGTCTGGGGGTGAGGAAGGAGACAGAAGGAAAGCTTACCTCTCTCTGCAAAGGGGATCAGCTACATGGTGCAGCGCAAGGACGGGGATGTGCCAGGCAGAGCTGCTTGCAGCTGATCCCTTTGCACCACAGGCTGTATCCTACCCGCGCACAGGCTATAGGTTGAGTGAGCACCATTGTTTTAAACAGTTGACCTTGGGATCCTGCAGCAGTCAGCTCCACACTCACTATGCCTTTTTTTAAAGTATTTTTTAGTCTGTTGCCTTTTAATTACAATGAGTTTTTCTTCTTTTTTTGCATTACAGTAAAGGAAAAGGAGATGTCAATTCATCTTCCCTGTTGCTTGTTATATATATCCTTCTATCTTGGCTTTTCCTCTCTAGACTAAAAAAGTCCTAGTTCTTCATGTGAAATTCTGTAACCCATTTTGTCTTTCTGGTATCTTTTCTATTGTTTTATTGTCTTTGTTATGAGGTTGCCAACATGAATGCAGCATTCCAAGTGAGGGTATAATGCTTTTTAAAAATAAAAGAAATGAATTGTGCTATGTCTTTTACTCTAATATAACCAAGCGTGTAATCTGTATTTTGTTGTAACGTAAATTCATGCTGAGCAGATATCTTTACTGAGCTGTCCACAGTGATATCTACATCTTTTCCCAAGAAGGCTATGGTTGATTCATACCCTATCCGTGTGTGCATGTGTAGTGAACATTGTCCTTGACAGGATCAATTACCTTGTACTTATTATGCCAAAATATTTAGAAAAATTAAACTAATAGCAATGATGGTTCATTTGGAGTGATCTTACTAATCACCTTTACTTGAGTGTGACTTCCACAAACCACTGCATTGTGTCTCATTGATACACTATGACAGTACTGCTCTAAAGCTTGCATTGGTAGCATCTGTATATAAAGGAAGTAACAGATGATGATCACTCTGTGTGCAAGGCAACTCCAGAGCAGAAACTAAGAAATGGCCCTTCCAGTGAGATTTGAAAAGCCTGGAAATAATTGGTATTTTTGTAACAGATTGCTGATAAGATTAAAAAAAGACCATTGGTTCAATACTATTCCTAGGAATGGTACACATCAGAATATGCTATACTTTCAGAACAACCCAGACAAATTCCAGCTGCTGAGAATGTGTAATAAAAACATGACAATCTTTTCCCAGATAAAATGCTTATGGAGCTTAAATTCTGGCACTATTTCAGTTTAGGAGATTTTTCCACCAACCTTTTCAGATGCAATGTTCAAATACAGAATAATATGTAATTCCCAGTTTAAAAAAAAAACTGGGGGGAGGGGAAAACAAAGCAGTTTGAGGTCCAACTGAAAAATGTTGCTCAATTCAAAAAAGGCTCCTTCATTTCAACTTCTAAGACTTTTCAAACTTTCTTAAAAGTCTGAAGGAAATTTTGAAACAAAATGTCATTTTAAATAAATTATTTTCATTGAGAAAATGTTGGAGAGAAATGTTCACTTTTTTTTTGGATCAGAGGTGGGGGGTTTTAGATGAATACTTTGGCTAAACTGGCATGTTTTAATGTGGCAAAAAAGTTTCAGCCAAAAAAGAAAAAAAATCACCTAGCTTGATACATGACTGCAAAAGAAAATGAAGGAAGAGTTCCTTAATTTAAAACCTTCTAGCCTGGCTCCATTATCTTCTGAAAAGGTAGAAGGTACACATAAAACTCAAAGGTGAATTAATGAAACAGGCTTTTGGGTCAAAATAACCTCCATCAATCAAGGCCTGAGTTAGAAAATCACTTTGCCTTGGAAAATGAATTGAAAGCACCAGTTCTTCAAAAAAATATTGTATATTCCTTCTCTCCAAGAGACCACATTTCCAATTGCCAACCACTCTAGAAACAGCATGCAGAGCTAAAGTCAGCAACCTTTAGCACAAACTCCTTACAGTCAGGATACACAACGCTTCAAAACCAATTAAGGATGTTTTGTAGTATGAAGAGATCACATAACATAAAACTAATTGCCTACTTCAGTAGTTCTTGAATAAACTGAGGAAACTATGCCAAGACATCAAAGAAATGGAGATCAGGTACTGTCACATGATCACTCCCATGGCTTTCTTATAAATGTTCCTTGATTGACCCACACAATCCTCTCCAGTCCAGACTTCCTGTGAAACCCTGGTCCTGTCACTTGGGAGAAGAAAATCTCTGTTCTAGTCTCCTTTTACTTCAGTCTCCTAGATGTGATAAGGGAACAGTGATCACCTAACACCAGCCTTTACATCTCTAGCAACCACTGTCAGCAGCCTCTAGCTGCCTAAGCAGCCTGTGCCAGCATGAAGCACCATGCGCTGCCCTTTCTTTGTCTATTTTGTCTATTCAGACTGCAAGCTCTTGGGGGACAGTAACTGTCCCGTAGTATGTGTTCATAGAGCACCTAGCACAATGGGCCCTCAGTTACATTCAGGACTTTTGAACACTACGGTAATGCATGGAAATGATAACCGCAAAGTAATGTTGGCCTGTCATGGCGCCTCTGGCATGCTTTGGTAACCATGCCTCATCTGGTCCAAACTTGGTAGTGCCCCAGCTGAAGCAAACAATGAAGGTACTTCACTTGCTAGGAAGTATAGGCCCTAGGGTGATTCATATTCCCTCCCATCTGTCTTCAAATCCATGCTCCTCCCAAGATTACCCAGAATGCCTGCCTCTACAACCCGCTCTTCCCAACCTCCTGCATGTTTTCTCCTTGCTGGTTGCCTATTGCCTGCCTGAGAAGTTCAAGAGTTGCTGCAGATTTACCACTGCCCTCTGCTGGCCTATTGCAAAAACAAACAAGTTGCATTTAGTGTTGGTATTACTATAGCAGTAATATCTTTACTACAACTGCTAACCTCCCCCACTCTCCCCCAGCTGCTCTGAAAGCAAAAAAATACGAAGTGTAATCTTTGTTTAAGTGGAAAATAAAATGCTTTGAAGTCAGATGACCTATAATAAAATTCAGCAAAAAGTTGTACTTTAGAGCATCCTCTATTTCCAGATGTAATCTGTCCAGAAAAAAGCCATAAGTAACATTTTCCAAGAACCATATAGCTGATGAAAACCAGTCTACCTCATGGTGTTCCACCTGACCCATCCCAAATGGCCCACAATCAATCAGATGAAATTCAACAGTGACAAGTGCAAAGTTTTGCACTTGGAATGAAATAACTGCACGTACAATACAGACTGGGGAATGACTGGCTGGGCTGCAGTACTGGAGATTAGGACCTGGGAAGTAGACCAGAGGTCTGAATCTGAGCCAACAGTGTGCTCTTGTTGCAAAAAGCCAACAGGAGGATGCTAGGTTATGTTAACAGAAGTGTCTCTTTGTGATGCCCTCGGTTGGCGCTGTGGGTATCCCCTTGCTCCCTGGGTTGGGCCCCCAAAACTCACCTGCCATGACTTCATGGAATTTATAACTAAAAGGAGGGGTTCAGTGGTGCTCTCATCCACAACTCAGAGATGGGGGTACTCACAGAATCGTCGTGGTTGGTCCTGGGGCTCTGCCTCCCCTACACCCCATCTACTCTCCAACCATCAGCTGCATTGAGCTGCTGTGCCAGCTCCTGGCCTGGCTCTTTGTATCCAGCCAGTGGATCTCTGACTCCCCTGCCTCCGCTCAAAGTGCTGGCTTGTGACTGCAGCCAGCCCTTCACTCCTGCCTTTCTTTCTCCTGGCTGTACCCCAGGACAGAGTCTCCGTCTACAGGATCCACCACTGGCTTGAGGCTGAATATGCCCAGCCTGGGCTCCAGGGGTGATGGCTGACCCTGAACCCCTTCCCATGGGACTTGGGATAGGGATGCCTCGCCTGGCTCCCAACCGCTGCTGCCACCCATTTTTGATGGGGCAGCGTCATCTGGGGGATCAGCTCTTCCAGGTAGCTCTTCAGCAAGCTCAGCATCTCACCTCCTGCCTTCTCCTCTGCACCCAGCTTCTGCTGGGGTTTTTAAATCTCCTGCAGCAGCGGTCACAGTTGATGTCATCAGCTGACTGCTGCCCAGCTTGATTGACAGCCACTTGAAAAGCCAGCACAACGCTGGCTCACGCAACTCCTTCCTGTGCCTGTCGCCTCCAGTAAGTTTTTGAGTGGAGCTGGGGTCCCTGAACCCTCCCCTGGGAATGTCAGGGTCTGACCCTGGTGCTTCCAGACCCTGAGGATGGCTCCCACCACCACACTCTTTCAAAACCAAAGGAAGTAATTCTTCTGCTCTATTCAGCTCTGCTGATGCCTCCCCTAGAGGTATTGTGTCCAGTTTTGGGCCTCGTTTAGAAAAGTATGTGGACTGATTGGCAAGTGTCCAGTAGTGAGTGACAAAACATATTAGAGGTCTGGGAAGCATTACTTATGAGGAAAAGCTAAAAGAAGTAGGATTGTTCAATCTTGAAAAGAGAAGACTGAAGGGGGATATGATAACAATCTTCAGATACCTGAAGGATCATTAAAGAGAAGATGGAAATGTGTTTTTATCTGTGACTGTAGGGTACAGGACTAAGAGCAATGGCCTCAAAGTGCAACAGAGGAAATTTAGGTTGGAGATTAAGGAAGAACTTTCTGACTATAAGCCTGGGAAAATATGGGAACAGGCTACTAGAGAAGTTGTGGAAACTCCATCTCTAGAAGTTTACAACAGCAGGTTGGTCAGACACTGGACTTGGGATGGCTTAGTCAGGGATGTTCCTGTCTTGAGCAGGGGGCTGGACCAGATGACCTCAGGAGGTCCCTTCCAGCCCTACTTTCCTATGATCCTAATAAAATCTGAAATGTTATTTTGTACAACAGCAACTTCCATCCTCACCTCAGTTACTGTTTTCACTTTAAATAGACTACTGAACCTTCCAAGGTTGCTGATTTTAGTAATGAACTTCCAAATAACCGGGTCTAGCAATTTCTAGATGTACCAGTCAGACATCATGGGGTATCTCTTCACCAGATAAGCGTACCTGGTTCCCGCCCACCATTGTCTTATTTATCCTCTTTGGCAAGCATGCTTATTTTTTATTCCCCTCTGCACTCTCCAAGCTTTTAAGTGATGTGCACCAGGCCCCAAAATCCTGTGAGCCCTCCATCTATGATGATTAGAAGGAGTAAAGCCTGAAGCCTTTGTAAAGGAACACAGCCCTTTAGCAAGGTTGACATCATGCAGTTCATTTTCAAAATCTAAAGTCACAGCTTGAACTGAAATGGTCAGAGAGCCAGCCACTGCAGCACCAGCAGCCACACTCACCAGTTCATTAATCTGCCTCACCGGTTTACAGAATGCAATGACAGCTTAAACTTCTGCGGCAACAGGGTTAAAAAAAAGAAAGAGAAAGAGAGAACTCTGTTTAAGAATTCCCTCTGATATCGCAAGTCTTTCATAAAGCCCAGAAGAACCATTAAAATTCTGTCTGATTACCAGCTCCCCTAAACCTGACTGAGCCAGGCAATATAAGTCAGAGAGACACTCAACCAATATTCCTCCTGGTTTGAGCAGACCATTAAATAAGGCTGACAGCAGCATGTGAAACAAACCTCTGTCACAAAGTCTGAAAATTAGCCTGTGTGCTGCAGAATTCCTCACAACGTGAAGAGAACTAAAGCTTATTCCTCCACTATGTGGAATAAAAACTACTGCTGGAAGCTCATACAGCCAATAACCCAGGCAATCAAACAAAATGGCCTACTTCTGATAACCTTCCCTTGTTTCTTGAAATGGAGCCTGAATCATTAAAAACAAAACCAAACCTATCAACGGTTTAGATGGCCCCCACCACTACAGCATTTCACCATCTCACAATTTTAACCTCTGTAGTTGGTTTGGTGTGCTGTTGTTGCGATGGTGATCTAGGAAAAGTATGAGACTCAAGGCTTTTTTGAAATTTCTTTTATGAGACCAGCTGTATAGTTGGGAGACAGAGATATTGGACAAACTTTTGGGCATAAAGTGCTCTTCTGGTCTAACATCTCTCCCAGCTATGCAATAAATGAAAGATACAACCATAGAACCCTTGCTGTCCGTACAGTTTTAATGTACATGATTTCATAACATTCCTGTGAGGTTGGAAACTGAGGCAGACTTACGGCATGTCTGCACTGCAAGGTATCTGCACACTTTAGCACATACCTGCAAACACCTCTTGCTTCATCCATCCTCTTTACTGCCACACCACCAAGCTCTGGTTACCTGTGACTAGGCTGGGCCTTGGGCAGTGATTCTCAGCTAGGGTTCACAGCACCCTGGGGTTGCACGTGCCAGCCCCTGCACTCCGAGTGGGGCACTCAAGTGGACATGGAGCTGCACTGTTTTAGCTGGCTCACTCCCACACTCCCAGAGATGGAGGGAAGGGCCACAGGAGCAAGCGGCTCTGGTTGCCAGTAGGCATGTCCCCAGAGAAGCAGCCACAGCAGCGTATTCATCTCTTCAGGTATAGACTGGGAGCAGACAACAGAAAGATCACAACACAGCAGGGTCCTGCCAATGCTGCCTTCACCTGCCACCAGCTTCTACATCCCCAGCAGCCACTGTTACCCACTTCCTCCTCCTGGGGGGACAGTCCCACCCACTGTATCTTTAGGAGTATAATGACCCAACCCCAAGCTCCCCAGCCTGCCTGGCCAAGCAGCCTCCATCAGCATGGAGCACCACACCCCCACCTCCCGCACTGCACCCCTGCAGGGCTGCCCCGTCACCCCTGTGCATCCTTTTGAGCCTGCCACAGGGTACAAAGATGTTTGCACTATAAGAAAAATATTAGTTTTTGAAATGGGGTGCTGTTCAATCCAGAAACGTTATGGTGGGGTGTGCCAAGTCTGAGGCCTGCTTAGGGGTAATCAGGTACAATGCTAGGATTCCTCAAGCTATACAGAAAAGAGCCTTTCTGGAAACTGCCCTTTAATCTTTCCCTTCATGGCCCTAGAGCAGCAATGCCCCAACTTTTTTTCCTCCCTTGAGCTGGATGGAAAGCACTCAGTCCTTCCTTGGGCTACATATGGCATGCAGGACCCAATCCAGCCACGTAACATGGTAAAGGAGTGGCCCAGCCATAATCAGGCCCCACAGAGGAAGGGGGAGTGGCCCAGCCAAATCTGATCCCACGGGGCTTGGGAATTTGGCAGTATTATGTGTCTCTTCTCCCTGCCACCAAATTTCCCAGCCCGTGGGGAGCCCCTTGGGCTGGATAGCATGGCTCTGTGGGCTGGAGGTTGAGCACCCATGCCCTAGAGCCATGTAGCTCTCTCAGACTGATTAGAAGCACAGCTCCACTGGAGGAACACCTCCTGACTGTTTCCATCTTGTTCACAATGCAGGGCTGCCATTCAGAGGGACACAGCAAGGTCTTCCAGTCATTATGAAAGCATGCAAAGGTGTTAAGTATGGAGGAAGCACAGAAGATAAATTTGGAAGACATGATGAATGCTGCCATTGCTGCCCTCTCCCCATGCATATATGGTTTTTGGCAGCTGGAGAACTCACACAGTCTGGCAGAATCACGTTTTACACATACAAGTTGACCAACAGTAGCTACAGAACTACTCCAAGGGAAAGTAGACCAATATGGGCCACTGCGAGGAGCTTGCCTTAACTTCAGTGCTACAGCATATGACTAAGCAACTTTATATCAAATACAGAAGCATATTGCAATTGATATCTGGAAACTGGCCACCCCCAAATGTTGTAGATCCATGACTAACCAGTTTGATGTGAACAAGTCAACTTGCAGGTTAATTGCAGCAGAGATTTTAATGCTATTAGGAAAGTTGCTTGCCCAGTGGTAGTAGGAATATGCCTAAAATAACAGCTAGCTAGCAGAGAATGGGGTCCCCAAACTGCACTGGGACCATCATTAGCCTACATGTTCCCATAGTTCCCCTTCTTCTGACATCCAAGGAGCCAGTGAACATGTTGACCGGAAGAGAGGTTATTCCCTTGTTCTTCAAAGCTTGGTGTGCCACAGGGGCAGGTTCAGGAACACCAGTCTGGGAAGCACTGGCAATGTGCACAATGGCAACAGTCTCAGAACATCTGGCATTTACTTGCTAAGACAAGCTGGGACATAGTCTTTCCCACTAATACTGGTAGCATGGCAAAGGCACCCACCACTATTTTGGAACTTACCACCTGTGCTCTCATGCCATTGTTATAAAGCCATGGCTAGACAACACGGGGCCAAACATTTAACAAATGATGTGTTTAAGGCTTACAGAATGGTAGAGAATTGCTCACTGGGAAAACTGAAGGCAAGATGCCATTGCCTCCAAAGTCATTTGGATGCAAATTTTCAAAAGCTGTATACATGGTCATGGTCTGCGGTTCAGTGTGCATGTATAAACTCAAGAGGTGAATATTTTCATATGGAGTAGACCCTGGACACTGATGGACTCCTTAGCTAATTCACAGAATTAGAAAGCAACACCAGCCCTGGGGTCAAGGGACATTAGAGATGCCACGTGTTCATATCCATGCCCTGCATTGTGATTTCAATCAGTAATCAATTGCTAATGCATTTGCTGTTTTGCAGAATATGAAATACCATAGGACATAGTACGTTGACATGCTATAGGTTTTTAAACTGCCTTTTATGCTTATCTTTTTAAACTGTTGGGATGAGGGGAATACTAAACTGTTTGGGGTATATCAAGCCTGATTAATTTTACGGGCTACATTGGGTAATGGATGATTTCTTTGTTGAATAAAATATCAGTTTCAATATAACTATAGGCCTGCCACTTTAGGTTCATAGGATGCCATTTTATTGCCTTGTGTAAATGGCTTGCTGTTTCTGATACTTCAGTAAACCCTTTTGTGCAGCTGCAGCTTCTTATTTCCTCTCCGAAAGTGGACAGAGTGCCTAGCACAAGCACAGACTTTCCTTTAATTTACAAAAATAGCCAGAGAAAGATTGAAGGACCTGCAGTTAGCTCTGATAACTGTGAACAAGCAATAACCAATTGTGCCTTCTCCTCAATCTGCAGGAGACTCTCTCCAGGACAGGCAAAAACTGAAAAGTATCTAAAAACTGAAGTTCAGGAAGAGAGCAACACCCAGCAACCACTCCTGCTTTGCTCCCCTGCCAGCCATGTGGGTGATATGCACTGCATAGGGGTTGAGGGCTGAGTGGTTGAGGCTTGCCATCCCCTTCTCCTCCTTCCCCAAGCAGTAGTTTGAGCTGCTTGCATCCTAGGGAATCAGTGACAATTCCCAACCTTAAACAGCCTGCAGATTAAGGTAGGGTGCTGGGGGGAGGGTGTGGGAGGGTGGTAAGAGCTGGTAGATTGCCTTCTGCCTAGTGACACTCTTGCTCAAGGAAACACTTGTGTCTATACTGGAAACAGCACAGGTTTAGCCAGGAAGCTACCAGCAAACAGCTCTTAAGACAGAAACAGAGAATGGCAGAAGCTCTAGTGTGGGGGAGGGGAAGGGAGGGGCGATTATTTAGGCTGGAAGACCACTTAACAAGTTTTGGTGAGCTGTTGAGGCCACATGCATAAAATCTTTCAGAAGACATGATGCCATTTTAACAAATTATAGATTTAAAAAAAAATCACATACTAAAAATCAAACATTTACTATAATGTATTTTAATTTTATTTCAAAAAATATTTTTTTTCTTGATTCGTGTTTGAGTACATAGAGGCATAACAGCTCAAAATAAAGTCTTACTCCTGTATATTGTTTAGGGGGGCCCATGGTTGTATGTGGGAATGTGTTTGCGGGGTAGGGTAGGGGGATGGCCATATGGGGGGTGTTGT